>NC_134876.1:78399334-78404334 GCF_041734735.1 Babylonia areolata | reverse complement strand
CTCAAAAGAAAAGCAGGCGGACAGGTATCACGGAATACGATCGGCAGGGCTTTGGGGGACTGAATAGATACAACAGAAATTCTACCCAAGGTACGAAGGGAGGGGTACGGCTGGGTGAGCCACAACACACACACACACACACACACACACGCGCGCGCACACACACACGCACACACGCACACACACACACACGCACACACACACACGCACACACACACACACACACACACACACACACACACACACACACACACACACACACACACACACACACACACACACACACACACACACACACACACACACACACACACATGTGCATGCTGTCCATTGTGATGATGCTGATGATGATGATGATGATGATGATGTGGCTATTAGCTTACTGCTGGACTACGTAAAATGCTCAGGAAGGGAGGCGGGGGGGGGGGGGGGGGGGGGGGGGGGGGGGGGGGCATGGGGGGGGGGGGGGGGAACAGGCCTGCATTGTTGTGAAAGAATGTGTGCTGGAAAAGGAGGTGGGGTGTGGGGTGGGGTGGGGGAAGGGGTTGTGGGTGGGGGTGGGAGAGAGACACACAGAGTGATAGACAGAAACAGTGACAGATAGGATAGGGGGAAAGGGAGAGAGTTGGGGGGGGGGGGGGGAAGAAAGAGAAGATTGATGAGAGAGATTCAAGATTCAAGATTCAAGATTCAAAAACTTTATTACTCAAGGATAAAGATTTTAGGCATTGCCTAGTCTTCCAATCTGTCCTTGTGACAACAAAAACAGTAACGATAAGACACAACAATAATAACAATAGTAAATACTACCACTACTACTACTACTACTACTACTAATTATAATACTAATCAACGGACCATCATCATCACAAAAATATAATGAAGGGAACACTGTCACACACTCACACTCACCCAATCACACACATATGCACACACTCATCCCCAAACACACACACCCTTATGCATATACATATTTGCACATATACCCACATGCATGCATACGTCTACATGTACATACAGATATGTATGCATACGTATACATAAACATAATTAGGTATCAAATCATATTGTAGTACATTACAAATCATATTGTAGTACAATAGCAAATATTGAACAAAAAGAAAGGGAAAAAAATCAAAAAGTAAAGGGATTATTAAGACTGTCAAATTAACCACCACACAGAATACAGGAAAGAGGCACGACTGAAATGAAAATATATAAACAGAGCAGAGAAATACAGTTATATCACTGTACATATACAACAGTGATGAGAAACCTGACGCTGATGTGGCAGGCAATAACATCCAATCAATAGCTTGCATGTAATACATAAAAAACACAAAAGGTTGAAAATAAGATGAAACAGAGAGAGAGAGAGAGAGAGAGAGAGAGAGAGAGAGAGAGAGAGAGAGAACTCAAAACATTTTTGTTCAAGGATTAAGATTTTAGAGATGGCCCATTCTTCCAATCTGTCCTGACTAATCTACATCAGTTACAATTGCACATGTATATCTAATGGAAATGGGAGAAAGAGAGAATTATAAAAAAAAAAGGTCTTGCAGAAAGAATAATTTTATTTTATGATAAAGAACAGACACACGCGCACGCACACACACACAAACACACACGCACACACACACACACACACACACACACACACACACACACACACACACACACACACACACAGATTGACAGATGGATGAGAGAGAGAGAGACAGAGAGAGAGAACGGGGTTGGGGGGTTGGGGTGGTGGTGGGTAACGCCGAAAGTGAAACAGAGACTGAGACACTGGGGAATAGATATACAAGAGTCAAACAGATAAAAGAAATTAAAAAACCTAATGTGTGTGTGTGTGTGTGTGTGTGTGTGTGTGTGTGTGTTAGACATGCACGTTCAACGCCTTTCAAAACAGGCTTTTGAGCTTACAGTCGACACAGTGTTTTACTGCGCAGCAGAGGAACCAGTTTTATAACGCACTTCTTCTTTTATATCTTTTATCTACAGCCGTCGACAGTGAAATGTTCCGTTCGTGACTTACAAAGGGGTGTGGGGAGGATCCAGGGGAGACATTGTTGGGGAGGATCCATGGGAGACATTGATGGGGAGGATTTAGGGAGACATTGTTGGGGAGGATTTAGGGAGACATTGTTGGGGAGGATCCAGGGGAGACATTGTTGGGGAGGATCCAGGGGAGACATTGTTGGGCAGGATTTAGGGGAGACATTGTTGGGGGAGGATTTAGGGAGACATTGTTGGGGAGGATTTAGGGGAGACATTGTTGGGGAGGATTTAGTGGAGACATTGTTGGGGAGGATTTAGGGGGAGACATTGTTGGGGAAGATTTAGGGAGACATTGTTGGGGAGGATTTAGGGAGACATTGATGGGGAGGATTTAGGGAAGACATTGTTGAGGAGGATCTAGGGGAGACATTGATGGGGAGGATTCAGGGGAGACATTGTTGGGGAGGATTTAGGGGAGACATTGTTGGGGAGGATCCAGGGGAGACATTGTTGGGGAGGATTTAGGGGAGACATTGTTGGGGAGGATCCAGGGGAGACATTGATTGGGAGGATTTAGGGGAGACATTGTTGGGGAGGATTTAGGGGAGACATTGATGGGGAGGATTTAGGGATACATTGTTGGGGAGGATTTAGGGGAGACATTGATGGGGAGGAATTAGCGGGAGACATTGTTGGGGAGGATTTAGGGGGAGACATTGTTGGGGGAGGATTTAGGGGGAGACAATGTTGGGGAGGATTTAGCGGGAGACATTGTTGGAGAGGATTTAGGGGGAGACATTGTTGGGGGAGGATTTAGGGGAGACATTGATGGGGAGGAATTAGCGGGAGATATTGTTGGGGAGGATTTAGGGGGAGACATTGTTGGGGGAGGATTTAGGGGAGACATTTTTGGGGGAGGATTTAGGGGGAGACATTGTTGGGGAGGATTTAGCGGGAGACATTGTTGGAGAGGATTTAGGGGGAGACATTGTTGGGGGAGGATTTAGGGGAGACATTGATTAGGAGGAATTAGCGGGAGACATTGTTGGGGAGGATTTAGGGGGAGACATTGTTTGGGGAGGATTTAGGGGGAGACATTGTTGGGGAGGATTTAGCGGGAGACATTGTTGGGGAGGATTTAGGGGAGACATTGTTGGGGAGGATTTAGGGGAGACATTGATGGGGAGGATATAGGGAGACATTGTTGGGGAGGATTTAGGGGAGACATTGTTGGGGGAGGATTTAGGGGAGACATTGTTGGGGGAGGATTTAGGGGAGACATTGATGGGGAGGAATTAGCGGGAGACATTGTTGGGGAGGATTTAGGGGGAGACATTGTTGGGGAAGATTTAGCGGGAGACATTGTTGGAGAGGATTTAGGGGGAGACAATGTTGGGGGAGGATTTAGGGGAGACATTGATGGGGAGGAATTAGCGGGAGACATTGTTGGGGAGGATTAAGGGGGAGACATTGTTGGGGAGGATTTAGGGTAGACATTGTTGGGGAGGATTTAGTGGAGGCATTGTTGGGGAGGATTTAGGGGGAGACATTGCTGGGGAGGATTTAGGGGAGACATTGTTGGGGAGGGCCCAGGGGAGACATTGTTGGGGAGGATTTAGGGGAGACATTGTTGGGGAGGATTTAGCGGAGACATTGTTGGGGAGGATTTAGGGAGACATTGGTGGGGAGGATTTAGGGGGAGACATTGTTGGGGAGGATTTAGGGAGACATGGGTGGTGAGGATTTAGGGAGACATTGTTGGGGAGGATTTAGGGAGACATTGTTGGGCAGGATTTATGGAGACATTGTTTTGGAGGATTTAGGGAGACATTGTTGGGGGAGGATTTATGGGAGACATTGTTGGGGAGGATTTAGGGAGACATGGGTGGGGAGGATTTAGGGAGACATTGTTGGGGAGGATTTAGGGGAGACATTGTTGGGGAGGATTTAGAGAGACATTGTTGGGGAGGATTTAGCGGAGACATTGTTGTGGAGGATTTAGCGGAGACATTGTTGGGGAGGATTTAGGGGAGACATTGTTGGGGAGGATTTAGAGAGACATTGTTGGGGAGGATTTAGCGGAGACATTGTTGTGGAGGATTTAGCGGATACATTGTTGGGGAGGATTTAGGGGAGACATTGTCGGGGAGGATTAAGGGGGAGACATTGTTGGGGAGGGTTTAGGGAGGGGAGACATTGTTGGGGAGGATTTAGGGGAGACATTGTTGGGGAGGATTTAGGGAGACATTGTTGGGGAGGATTTAGCGGAGACATTGTTGGGGGGAATTTAGGGGAAACATTGTTGGGAAGGATTTAGCGGAGACATTGTTGGGGAGGATTTAGGGAGACATTGTTGGGGAGGATTTAGGGGGGAGACATTGTTGGAAAAGGGGAGGGTCCAGGGGTGGAAGGCGGCTGGAGAGAGTCCAGGGGTTGGGAGAGGAGTGGGGGGGATGCAGGGACGTACTTCGTAAACTCACAATTGCTTTCTGTGAGACATTGTACGCGTTTGTTTTTTTTATGTTTTTTTTTCTTACGCTTGCATTTGATTTTGATTTTCCTTTGTTCCAGGGAACAGTGCAGCTTTCGTGTTCACCTGGTGAGTATGATCGATACGTCATTATCTCACTGTCCACTCTCCTACTTTTCCTTCTGTTACTCATTTATCAGTTTGCTTGTTTATTTAATTATTTTCGATTTTTTTTTTTTAGATTTGTGTGTGTGTGTGTGTGTGTGTGTGTGTGTGTGTGTGTGAGAGAGAGAGAGAGAGTGAGAGAGAGAGAGAGAGAGAGAGAGAGAGAGAGAGAGAGAGAGAGAACGTCTTTGCAATTCCCCGTGGTACCAATATGCATTAAACGATAGAGAACCTGACAAACATAAAGGCAATGTATGTGTATGCTCCGATTATGCATACACGTACACGCCCCTCAAACACGTCATTTCCCTCGAAGAAGGTAAAGTTTGTACAAGTTTTTGTTTTTTTTTGCGCTGAACAG
>NC_134876.1:78361834-78391834 GCF_041734735.1 Babylonia areolata | reverse complement strand
TCAATTTCATTTAATGTATATAATGTCTATCCTCCCCCCCCCTTCTCCTTATTGTCATTATTATTATCGTTATTATCGTTATTATTGTTATTATTGTTATTATTATTATTATTATTATTATTATTATTATTATTATTATTATTATTATTATTATTATCGTTATTATTGTTATTATTGTTATTATCATTGTGTGTGTGTGTGTGTGTGTGTGTGTGTGTGTGTGTGTGTGTGTGTGTGTGTGTGTGTGTGTGTGTGTGTGTGTGTTGACATGAAGGAGGGGACTTCACCTCACAACATCATTGCTAGAAGAATGAGACGACTAATGCCTGGTTACTCCCCTTGGAAGAGGGTTTACCTGATAGTGACATGTTTATTATCGAGGAGATCTAGCGAACATTGGGAAGACAGAGGCTCTCGTTCTTTGAAATCATGAAAGTACCAGAACTTTTTTTTTTCTAACTCTGCGGCTCACCTTCCTTCAACCCATCACCCCCACCTTCACAAAAAGACTAAGCTGTAAATGACTTCCCACTGCAATGGAGAAACCATTGATCACACAAGGAGGAAGGTGGCAGAATGGTTAAGACGCTCAGCTGCCAATACAGAGAGTCCGTGAGGGTGTGGGTTCGAATCCCGCTCTCGCCCTTTCTCCTAAGTTTGACTGGAAAATCAAACTGAGCGTCTAGTCTTTCGGATGAGACGATAAACCGAGGTCCCGTGTGCAGCACGCACTTGGCGCACTGAAAAAGAACCCATGGCAACGAGAGTGTTGTCCTCTGGCGAAATTACGTAAAATGAAATCCACTTTCATAGGTACACAAATATGTAAGCATGCACTCAAGGCCTGACTAAGCGCGTTGGGTTACGCTGCTGGTCAGGCATTTGCTCAACAGATGTGGTGTAGCGTGTATGGATTTGTCCGAACGCAGTGACGCCTCCTTGAGAAAGTGAAACTGAAACTGAAACTGATCACACAGCTCTCACTTTGCTGGTGGCCCAGCTGTGATGATATAAACTGAGCCTCGGGTTCACATAACCGCGACTTTCGCGGCATGTCACTGTGTCCCTTCTTCCTCGTTCGCCTCCCATTAGATGAGCAACCCGGTGATCTCGATGAAGGCTGCCGTCCGTCTCAGCTCCTCCAGGGTGCCGCACAGTTTGGCTTCCACTGCTGTCGGTGTTGGCCAGTACTTCCTCCTGGATGCTGCATGCGTCCTACAGTCTTGAAGGATGTGGTCGGTTATCATTGGTTCCTCACCACAAGGGCACTCTCCACACAATTTTGTGTGCATGTGGTGGAGCAGACGGTTGTGTCCAGTCCTCAGGCGGAAGATCTTGGTCTGTTCCCGTCGTTCCAGCAAATGCTGTCTGTTTTCTGGGTTATATTTGGGGTGCTGGAGGCGATACTTTATTCCTTGCTGTGCCTTGATGATTGTCTTAATTTCATCGTATGACACCAGTTTGTTGGCCTGCTCCCTCTGTGCACCGTCTTTTGCCAGAATGTCCGCTTTTTCGTTGCCTCTGATGCCACAGTGTGCTGGTACCCATTGTATCACCACTTTCTCCACTCTGGCACTCAGGGCAACAAGGGCTGAAGTGAGATAGTTCTGATGATTGTGTCTCCACATTGCAGGCTTGAACAGAATCTCGATACCATCGTCCAACACGACCTACAGCCAGTGGAGCGACGGATCGGCCTCCTCTGTCTACCAGGCCTTCTGGGATCAGCTGCAGCCTGACCTCGATGGCGGAGACTGTGTGCACGTGCTGGAGTCTGAGGGACAGTACCGTTGGGCTTTCGGCACGTGCGAGTGGAAACGAGCGTTCGTGTGTGGTGTTGCGGCGTGCCCTTCAGGTTAGTTGCCTGGTGTGGGTGTTTTGTCTTTGTTTTGTTGTTTTGTTTTGTTGTTGTTGTTGTTGTTGTTGTTGTTGTTGTGTGTGTGTGTGTGTGTGTGTGTGTCCTAGGATTTTACTGCTGTTGTTTTTGTTGTTGTTCTTGTTGTGATTGTTCTGGCCTTAATAATGTAATTTCAATTTAAATTACCGTAAGTAACGTCTGTTTACTCGAAGACTTGATGACGATAATGATAATGACTGTCAGTCTTGTTTTGGTTTTAAAGTGTTTGATCCTTTTTTTTTTTTTTAATAATGTCAAAATACAAAGCTACTATGAAGTAAGAACAAGAAAGCATGAGTGTCTTACATAAGTCAGAACAAGACAGCATGAGTGTCTTAGACAAGTAAGAACAAGACAAGATGACAGTCTTATAATTATATGTAAGAACAATACAACATGACAGCCTTTTTTTCCACTTGCAAATAAGGTTCTATTCTTTTCAATCAATTCTACACAGTTCAACACAAGTCACATTCACCACACAATGAATCAGTAAACATTTGACATTCAGTGAAGTCATCACCACTGATAATCACATTAGGCTTTGATTGTGGTGGTGCAAGTATGAGGTAAGATCACCATTGCGGGATTTGCCTTCATGGGTCATAATCAGAATGTGGATATGCAATATTATTATCACTACATGCAAGACTGCCTAATAGTTTAACTTAACAAGAATATGAGGTGTTTTTTTTTCCTTTTGTATACCCCCCCCCTCCGCCCTCTTTCTCCCCAGCCCCTCATACTCTTACACAACATGACAGTCTTATATATATGATAGTCAGCCGTGTCCGACTATGACCAACAGAACAGCAGAGGAGGCAACTACTGTCTCGACTATTTGGGCTAGAATTTGATTATAATATAGTGGAGAGAGTCTTGCCCAAGTTACATCCCCACTCTCTCGGCCAAGAGAATTTTAGGACAGTCGGCGCTGGGGATGGTTCCCAAAAGCTAACTAGCCCCCAAGGCTGCAGCACTAAGAGCCAGTGCAATTTTGCCTCCTAGTTTGCGAGTCATAGTCCTTCACAAAAAGACTAAGCTTTAAAAAAACAGATTTCCCATGGCATCGGAAAAACTAGTGATAATACAGCTAGACATGTAAGAGCAATAATTATAGTTCGTTCGTTTATTTATTTATAGTCTGTTCATCTAAGATGATGATATAAGACTGAAAATAAATTATATTATTGTTATTATTTGGATTATTATCATTCCTATCATAATGATTGTTCGTATTAATTAGAAATCGACATTTCTGTATATTCGAATGAAAAGGGGGGCGGTTGAGGTGGAGGGGAGGGGGGGCAAGGGGGAGGGGACTAAGAAAGGAAGATCTCTCTCTCTCTCTCTCTCTCTCTCTCTCTCTCTCTCTCTATATATATATATAGATAGATAGATAGATAGATAGATAGATAGATAGACAGACAGACAGACAGACAGACAGACAGACAGACAGACAGACAGACAGAGAACAGAATGTGGAAAAGATAGAGTACAAAATCTAAAATGGAGAGGGTGAGTGTCAGTGATTGGAGAAAGAAAAAACAACATAATATTGGAAGGGTGTGTGTGAGAGGCGGGACGTGGGAAGCGGGATTTAGGAAATAATTATAGCTTGACAGCTTTTGTTTCCCCACCTTGCAGACACCTTCCAGTGTGCCACAGGGCGATGCGTACAGTCTAGCAGGACTTGCGATGGAGTGCAGGATTGTTCGGATGGTTCCGATGAAATCAACTGTCGTGAGTTCCCGACACGGACCTTGTGCATGCTGTGTTCACTCTGTGTATCAATCTGTCCGTCTGTCTGTCTGTTTGTCTGTCTGTCTGTCTGTCTGTCGGTCTGTCTGTCGGTCGGTCGGACGAACGGTCGGTCTTTTTCTTTCTTTCTTTGTTTCTTTCTTTCTCTCTGTCTGGTTGTCCCTGTCTCTGTCTCTCTTGTCTGTCTGTTTCTGTGTTTCTGGGTTTGACTCGTGTGTTTATTT
This sequence comes from Babylonia areolata, assembly GCF_041734735.1. Lineage (NCBI taxonomy): Eukaryota > Metazoa > Mollusca > Gastropoda > Neogastropoda > Buccinidae > Babylonia > Babylonia areolata. Next base: position 78,387,952 of record NC_134876.1, on the reverse strand, counting down.
ATTTATTTATTTATCTATGCTGGTTGAATTTGTCTCTGTCTCTCTTGTCTATCTTTTTCTGTGTTTCTGGGTCTGTCTTGCTTTTTTTGATTTTTTTTCTATCTATTAATCTATTTATTTATTTACTTGATTATTTATCTGTGCTGCTTGAATTTGTCTCTGTCTCTCTTGTCTTTCGGTTTCTGTGTTTCTGGGTCTGTCTTGCTTATTTATTTATCCATTTATCCATTTATTTATTGATTCATCATCATCATCAATGTCGTCGTCGTCGTCGTCGTCATCGTCGTCGTTGTCTTCGTCGTCGTCGTTGCTGCTTTAGTTCCTTTTGAATTCATTCATTCATTCATTCATTCGTTTATTTATTTTTGTTGATTGATTGATTCATTCAAGTTATTTATCTATCTATTTGTTTATTCACTTATTCAAATTTTATTTATTCATTTATCTATCTATCTATCTATCTATCTATCTATCTATTGTCCTCAAGGCCTGAATAAGGGCAACGCTGCTTGAAAAGAAATTTGCTCAGCGTATATGAATGTATCCGAACGCTGTGACGCGTCCATGAGAGGCTGAACTGAACAGAACCGTCCATAACTCTTGTCATTCTCCCTCCCTCCCTTTCTCCCTCTCCCCCCTCTCTCTCTCTCTCTTTCTCTCTCTCTCTCTCTCTCTCTCTCCCTCTCTCTCTCTCTCTTGTCTGCATGTATAGAATAGTCTCTGAGACATTTCTTTCTTTTTTTTCTTTTTCTTTTTTTTCTTTTTTTGGTACTGTTTATTTTTCTTCGACAATACTCATGAAATTGTGAACCCCATGTTACTATGGCATTTATGCTAATGACATTAAACAGTTACAGTTTAGTCCTTCTCTCTCTGTGTCTCTGTCTCTCTCTTTCTCTCTGTCTCTGTCTCTCTCTGTCTCTGTGTCTCTGTCTGTCTGTCTCTGTCTGTCTGTCTCTCTGTCTGTCTGTCTCTCTCTTTCTCTCTGTCTATGTCTCTCTCTGTCTCTGTGTCTCTGTCTGTCTGTCTCTGTCTGTCTCTGTCTCTCTCTCTGTCTGTCTGTCTCTCTCTTTCTCTATCTGCCTCTCTCTCTCTGTTTGTCTGTATCTCTCTCTGTGTCTCTCTGTCTGTCTCTGTCTCTGTCTCCCTCTCCGTCTCCCTGTCTGTCACTCTGTCTGTCTGTCTGTCTGTCTCACTGTTTCTCTATTTCCCTGCTTCTGTCTCTGTCTATCTTTTTGTTTTCTCTCTCTCTGTCTGACAGCTTCTCAGTGCAAGGAGTACATACGGGGTGGCGGCGGGGACATCCTGTCGGCCAACTACCCAGGGGGCTACCCCATCAACAGTGACTGCCAGTGGACCCTCGAGGGACCTGTGGGCTCCAACATCTTCCTGGAGGTAATCTTCGTTAGGAATGAACTGCTGGTCTGGGATCGCTGAGCCTCCTGAGTTCAGAAACAAAAAAAGGATTGTCATAGACCTTTTGTCTCAATCTTTTTTTTTTCTGTTTTCCTTCTCCCCCCCCCCTTTTTTTTTTTTCTTTCTGGAGGTATAATTGTTATGAATGAACTGCTGATCTGGCATCGTTGAGCTTCCTGAGTTTAGAACCAAAAGGATTGTCAAAGACATTTTGTAGCAATCTTTTTTTTCTGTTTTTCTGTTGTTGGTTTTTGTTTGGTTGTTTTGTTTTTTCCCTTTTTTTTCTGGAGGTATCATCGTTATGAATGAACTGCTGGTCTGGCATCGTTGAGTTTCTTGAGTTTAGAACCAAACGGATTGTCATAGACCTTTTGTAGCAATCTCTCTTTTCTGTTTTCTTTCTTTTTTTTTCTTTTCTTTCTGGAGGTATAATTGTTATGAATGAACTGCTGGTCTGGCATCGCTGAGCTTCCTGAGTTTAGATCGAAAAGGATTGTCATAGACCTTTTGTAGCAACCTTTTTTCTGCTTTTCTGTTTTTTTGTTGTTGGTTTTTTTGGTTTTTTTTCTCTCTCTCTTTTTCTTTCTGGAGGTAGAACGTCTGTGTTTAGAACGAAAATGATTGTCATAGACCTTTTATAGCAATACTTTTTTGGGGGGTTGTTTTTCTGTTTTTCTTTTCTTGTTTTTTTCTTTTCCTTTTGGAAGTATAATTGTTATGAGTGAACTGCTGGTCTGGCATCGTTGAGCTTCCTGAGTTTAGAACCGAAAGGATTGTCATAGACCTTTTGTAGCAATATTTTTTTTCTGTTCTTTCATTTTCTTTCTTCTTTTTCTTCTTTTCTTTCTGGAGGTATTATCGTTATGAATGAACCGCTGGTCTGGCATCGCTGAGCTTCCTGATTTTAGAAAACAAAATGATTGTCGTAGACATTTTGTAGCAATCTTTTTTTTCTGTTTTTCTGTTGTTGGTTGTTTTTTGTTGTTGTTGTTGTTTTCCTTTTCTTTCTGGAGGTATCATCGTTATGAATGAACCGCTGGTCTGGCATCGCTGAACTTCCAGAATTTAGAACTAAACGGATTGTCATAGACCTTTTGTAGCAATATTTTTGTTCTGTTTAATCTTTTTTTCTTTTCTTTTTTTTTCTTTTCTTCCTGGAGGTATCATCGTTATGAATGAACTGCTGGTCTGGCATCGTTCAGCTTCCTGAATTTAGAACCAAAAGGATTGTCATAGATCTGTTGTAGTAAGACTTTTTTTTGTTTTTTTTGCACAAACCTAGAGTGGGTGTTCAATTTGACTAAAAGCAAACCAACCTAAAGAAACAAAAACAACAACAACAACAAGCCCCCCAAAAAAACAACAACAAAAAACAACAACAAAAAAACAAAAACAAAAACAAAAAACGCTGTATTTGTAAACGCTCTAGGCTCTCCGCAGATAAGGGCGTCCAAATATCCATCATTGTTACTTTTGCCATTATTATGTTATGTTACCAACAGCTATGTGATTAAAACACACACACACCCCCAACAGGTGAACAGCCTGGACACAGAGGCCGGCAAGGACGAGCTGATCATCATGGGAGGCGGGAAGACGGCCTCCACCTCCTACAACCTGGCCCGCCTCTCCGGGGTCACCGCCCCAACCTCCTTGCTCCGCAGCTACAACCACCTCATGATCGTCCGCTTCTACTCCGACTCTGCCGTGCAAGGGACCGGCTTCAACCTGACCTGGTCCGCAGGTAAGGAGGCCCACTGCGTCAGCATTGAGCATGACGAGACAGGACGGGACAGGGACAGGGCAGGGCAGGGCAGGGCAGAGCAGGGCAGGGCAGGGTAGGGCAGAGCAGGGCAGGGCAGGGCAGAGCAGGTCATGACGGGACAGGACATGATGGGACTGGAAGGGAGAGAGCAGGGCTGGACAGGGCAGGACATGATGACAGGACAGGACGGGACGGGAAGGGGCAGGGCAGGTAAAAGAACCCACGGCGACGGACGGGTTGTCCTTTACTAAATTTATGAAGAAAAAAATCTCCTTTGATAGTAAAACACCCCCCCCCGCCCCCCCCCCCCCCCCCCCGCCCCCCCCCCCCACACACACACACACAAACACACACACACACACACACACACACACACACACACACACACACACACACACACACACACACACACACACACACACACACACACACACACACACTCCACTTTCTCACCGGGACACACCCACATAATCCATTTGACCTCACGAGGCAGCCTTTGCTGTTTTTCAGTTCAATACGGATTACCGGATGAAGGGAAAGAGGTGATGGCCAGCGACTACGAGAAACAGCTCAAAGTGCCCACCTTCCCTGCCCCCTACCTCACCAACCAGGAGTCTGTGTGGGTCATCCGCTCCGCCCTTGAACGATCCGTCATCACGCTACAGGTATAAATATAATAATAAATATCATGTATGTATGATAGTCAGTCGTGTCCATCCATGAACATCCAGAACAGTAGAAGAGGCAACTGCTGTTCCAACTGTCTGGGCTAGAATTTTTGTTATCCATGGTAAATGTCTTGCCCAAGTTTCATCCCCACTCTCTCGGCCAAGAGGGTTTTTAGGACCGTCGGTGATGGGATGGTTCCTCAAAGGCCAACTACCTAGCTCCACCCTCACCCCTCACGCCCACCCCCGTCCCAAGGCTGCAGCATTTAGAAGAGCCTGTGCAATCGTGCCTCCTGTTTGGGAGTCATAGTCCTTTCACTAAAGATGAAGCCATAAATGACTTCCCATTGATTGCAATGGAGAAACATTGATTATGCAGCTCTCACTTCTGCTGTTGGCCGAACGGACGGTAAGCTTATGTGTGATGAGTCAATTTGTGATGCAAACTGAGCGTTGGGCCGATCTGCTCGTAGTCTTCTTTTATTGGTCGCCCCTCGTCAGTGCTGAATGGACAATGAAACAACGTCATTCTCTCTCTGTATCTCCCTCTCCTTTCTGTCTGTCTGTCTGTCTGTCTGTCTGTCTGTCTCTCTCTCTCTCTCTCTCTCTCTCTCTCTCTCTCTCTCTCTCTCTCTCTCTCCCTCTCTTTCGCTGCGGGTAAGCTTATGGCAATCTGTGATATAAGCTGAGTATGTATAGGAGGCTGTGCACGCTGCATGTATATGTAGGAGGCTGCGCGCGCGCGCGCGTGTGTGTGTGTATGTGTGGGCGGATAGAGGGAGGCGGGTCTGACATACTGGCTATTGGAGACATACAGTCCAGGTATTAGTTTTCACATTATTTTGAATGCTGTCATTTAGAAATTAGATAAAAGGGTACGGGAAGAGGGGTAGCTGTATGGTCAGTTCGGTGGATGGGTGCGTGGGTGCGTGGGTGGTGGGTGGTGGTGGTGGTGGTGGTGGTGGGGGTGGGGGGGGGGGTCGACCAGTGGTGGGTGGATGGAATCAAGGATGAATATTTGAAATGATTTAACAAGGGTAATAAGTGACAACGAATGTAAAAAAAAAAAAAGACGTTTAGACAACAACGACAACAACAGCAACTCCCCCCCCCCCCCCGAAACACACACACACACACACACACACCACACCACACACACCACACACACACACACACACCACACCACACACACCACACACGCACGCACGCACGCACGCACACACACACACACACACACACACACACACACACACACACACACACACACACGCGCGCGCGCGCGCGCTACCAGAAAGCGTAGATGACACGTTATCATGTTAGTAAAGTATCATTCATCAAATCACAGTCAAAGATGATATGCGTAACCGTAACATCACTTTTAAACCGGCATGTCACAATTAACCTGTAGGTCGACTGATGCTTTTTTGTTATTGCTTTTTTTTCTTCTTTTTTTTTCTTTTCTTTTTTCCAGCGTGTTGATATGGATCTGGCGCCAGGTGATTATGTCCACGTACGTGATGGTTCGGATGCCTCTGCTCCTCTGCTGGCTGAGTACATAGGCACCGCGGGGCCCCTATACGTGCTGTCCACTGGCCCGGCCCTTTACATCCTGATGAAAACCGCTCGGAACACTGACGTGCACAACCGAGGGTTTGCCTTCAATTATCTGTCAGGTATGGTGGTGGTGACATCATTATCATCATTGTCATCATCAGTGTCGTTGTCGTCGTTGTCATCGTCGTCATCATCATCGTCGTCATCATCAACATCGTTGTCGTCGTCGTCGTTATCATCTTCATCGTTGTCGTCGTCTTCGTCGTCGTCATCGTCGTCGTCGTCATCATCATCATCATCATCGTCATTGTCATCACAATTGTTATCGTCGTCCTCCTCATCGTCCCACTCATTGTCTTCCTCCTCCTCCTTCTCCTCCTCCTCCTCCTCCTCACCATCCTCATCATCATTATCACCACCACCACCACCAGCAGCTCCAGAACACTGGCTCACACCATTTACACATCACGCCACACCATCCTACCCTTTTCGCTCCGCTTCACCCACTTCACCCGTTTTAGTATTAATCTTACTCCACCTGCTCAAATCCACCTGCACCACATTGACTCTAAAACTCAACCTGATCCAGCCCCACTCGAATGATTTTACTCCACCTAGTCCACCCCCACTCCACCTGGTAGGGTCAACTCCACTTGCCACAACTCATTCCTTCCCTACGTGTCTACACCTGCTCCAACCCACTTCTCTTCCCGTCTTTTACTCCCCAGCCCCTGCTCATTCTGCCCCACACTTTAGTCCACCCCATTTTACTCCACCCACCTGCCCCTAGCCAGCCCAGGCCATTTTTACTCCACATTCTCCCAACCACTCCATCGCGTTTCATTTTTAATCCACATGCTACAACGTATTCCATCCCAGTTTACTCATCTATTCCAAATTATTTCACCCCGTTTCCTCTCTGTACCTGTTCAAATACACTCCACTATATTCAACCTGCTTTACTCCATTTCTACACCCCCCCCCACCCTTTCGCATTTTACTTCACCCCATTTTACTGTACCTGTTTCAGCTCACTACACCCAGTTTTACTCTAGTGCTCCAACTTACTCCGCCCCATTTTATTCTTCCATATCCGACTCATTTCACCCCAGTTTACTCTGCCGCCTGCAACCAATCCATCCATCCCATTTTACTACTCCACCTTCATCATCCCACTCAGTCTCATTTTTTGTAACTTCACGTTCTCCAACCACTCCGTCCAAATTTGCTTCACCTCAGTTTATTTCAACACTACACTACAGTAGTAGTGTATATATATGTGTGTATTGTTATATGTATATATATATATTTTTTTTTTTTTTGTATTTTTTTTTTGTACGCTTATAGTTGACTTCATCAAGTTTTTGCGCCTTATAAATATTATTATTATTAGTAGTAGTAGTTCTTTTTTATGTGTTTATCCAATATTTATTTTACTTTTTTTTTTCTCAAGGCCTGACTAAGCGCGTTGGGTTACGCTGCTGGTCAGGCATCTACTTGGCAGATGTGATGTAGCGTATATGGATTTGTCCGAATGCAGTGACGCCTCCTTGAGCTACTGAAACTGAAACTGAAACTTATTTCAACACTGTTCTGTCCACTTTAGTTCACTCCTCATCACACTCTGCTGTATAATTTCCTCGGCTTGACACCCGTACTTTCCTACCGCTCTAGTTTTCCGAACCCTCGGTGATGAGGATGGTAATCATGGTGATGATGATGATGATGATGAAGATATGGATACTTTTATAGCGCCTGTCCTCGGTCGGAGACCAAGCTATATGCGCTTTACAAACACGGAGTCATTGATGCAACAGGGCTGCCTACTTGATTAGAGCCAATTGACGATTGCCATTTGAGAGCTCGAATCCTGTGTCATTCAATCAGGTTTCAGTCACGCACACATATACTCGTACATACATGTAACATTTTACGTGTATGATCATTTTGTTTACTTGACCCGCCATGTAGACAGCCATACTCCGTTTCTGTGGGTGTAGCATGCAGGGTATGTTCTTGTTTCCATAACCTACCGAACGCTGACATGGATTACAGGATCTTTAAACGTGCGTATTTGATCTTCTGCGTGCCGTATACACACGAAGGGGATTCAGGCACTAACTATCAGGTCTGCACATAATTATGTTGACCTGGGAGATCGGAAAAAAAAAATCTCCACCCTTTACCCACCAGGCGCCGTGACCGAGATTCGAACCCGGGACCCTCAGATTGAAAGTCCAACGCTTTAGCAACTCGGCTATCCATCCACCTTCTCCAGCCACTGCACCCTAATACGTTTTCCTCCACCTCCTTCAACCCGTTCCAACTCCATTTTGTTCCACTTTCTCTTCAACCCAGTCCCTCTTACTATACTCCACGTCTCTTTCAGTTGACTCCTTATCACACTGTGCTGCTGCATACTGTCCTGAAATGATGACTTACCCTTCACGTTTTACAGGGTGGAGTGTTGGCCTAGAGGTAACGCGTCCGCCTAGGAAGAGCGAGAATCTGAGCCCACTGGTTCAAATCACACCGGCAGTCGCCAATATTTTCTTCCCCCTCCACTAGACCTTGAGTGGTGGTCATGGATGCTAATCATTCGAATGAGACGATAAACCGAGGTCCCGTGTGCAGAATTCACTTAGCGCACGTAAAAGAACCCACGACAACAAAGGGGTTTTCCCTGGCAGAATTATGTAGAAAAATCCACTTCGCTAGGAAAAAAATAGAGAAAAGAAAAAAAGGAAGTGACGTTCTCAGTGTAGCGACGCGCTCTCCCGTGGGAGAACAGCCTGAATTTAACACAGAGAAATCTGTTGTGACAAAAAGAGTAATACAATACAATGCAATACAATACAATACAATACAATATAATACAATGCAATGCAATAGAATACATTACAATGCAATGGAATACAATACAAAGCAATGCAATACAATACAATACAATATAATATAATACAATACAATGCAATGCAATACAATACAATTTCGCCCCGTCACTCACACAATGACCTCCTCCTTCACGTTATCATGTACACAGGCTGCCGAATGGTGCTGTCCGAGAACACAGGAGAGATTTTCTCCCCTGGCTACGGGGTGGCGAGGTATGCCAACTCTGTGAGCTGCCTGTACCTCATCCACACGGATCCCCCGCTCAGGACAACGCTCAGGTTCGACCCGCGCTATGACGTGGAGTATCAGAACGACAAACTGCAGGTACTCTGTGTGTGTGTGTGTGTGTGTGTGTGTGTGTGTGACTTGGGTTGGTTTAGATTAGGTTTGTTGCGTTGTGTTGTGCCGAATTTGTATTTGGACAAATCCATATACGCTACACCACATCTGCCAAGCAGATGCCTGACCAGCAGCAGCAAATCAATAATAATTTTTTTAAAAGATATTCAGTCCAGAATTTGTCCATTTGACTGTTAATTAAACTTACCTTTCTATCAGTATTCATCTGCTAAAAAAAAAAAAAAAAAAAAAAAAAAAAAGCATACATTGTTTTCTAGCGAAGTTATTATTCAACATCTCAAAAGATTTGTACATAATTTTGTAGACTGCATAAGAATAATAATTTAAAAAAGCTCTGTGTTGTTTTTTTTTTTGTTTTTTCCAAGATTTTAAAGATTATGCTTCAGATGGGCACTGGAACCGTATCTTTTTTTTCTTTTTTTAACCTTTTTTCTGTCATTTCCTTATAAGAATTTAAAAAATAAATAAAAAAGCGTTGTGTTTTTGTTGCTTTTTTTCTCTCCAAGATTTTAAAGATTATGCTTCAGATTGACACTGAAATTTTCTCCCTTTTTTCCTTTTTTTCCCTTTCGTTTCCTTATAAAAATAAAAAAGCGCTGTGTTTTTGTTGTTTTTATGTCCAATATTTTAAAGATTATCCTTCAGATTGGCACTGAAATTTTCTCCCTTTTTTTCCTCCCCCCCCCTCCCCCTTTCTTTCCCTTATATGTAAAAACAGCGCTGTGGTGTTGTTTGTTTTTCCCCAAGATTTTAGCGATTATGTTTCAAATTGGCACTGAAATTCTCTCTCTCTCTCTCTCTCTCTCTCTCTCTCTCTCTTGTGTACACAAAGTGAGTCTATGTTTTAACCCGGTGTTCGGTTGTCTGTGTGTGTGTGTGTGGTTCTGTGTGTCTGTGTGTCCGTGGTAAACTTTAACATTGACATTTTATCTGCAAATACTTTGTTAGTTGACACCAAATTAGGCATAACGATATGAAAAATTCAGTTCTTTCCAGTTATCTTGTTTAAAACAATATTGCACCTATAGGATGGGCACAAAAAATAAATAATGAAGCCTAATTATATGCAAACTGCATTTACTGTTATATTTATATTTTTTGTATTCTCTAAACTTGGCACTTTGATCTGATATTCTGACCCAACAACAAGAGCAGTCATTATTATCATTTTTTGTTCAAACAGGAACTTCTTTTGCTAAGCATGGAAGTTTTATTTATTTTGCAAACGTTTTGGTGCAGATAGTAAAAAAGGGAAATTACTCTGTAATTAATGCTAGGGGACTTAATTCGCTTTAAACTGATCTTTCTCATCTTAGACATTACATTTTGAAATTATACTCAATACATAAAAAGCTTGTGTGTTTTACTCTCAGTCACAAGTGAGTCTTGAAGGCCTTGCCTCTCTTGTTTCTTCTTTTCCTCGCAGGTCTTTGTGGGCTTGGACGACAGTGGCATGGCCATGCACAGCGAAGCGGACGGTGGCTACACGGGTACAGTGGCACCCGCTCCTGTCAAGGCCAACGGAGGGAACCTGTACGTTCGGTTCCAGACCAATGCAGTGGATAACGCGTCTGGCTGGAAGGCGGTGTATTCCAAGAGTGAGTTTTTGTGTGTGTGTCCTTTGTTTAGCTAATTGATCAATATGGTTGTCTAACTCTGCCCGAGTTAGTTTGTGGAAACATTTCTTCTTTTTTTTTCTCCCCTGGAAGGCGATGTATTCCAAGAGTGGGTTTTATGTGTCGTTTGTTTAATTAATTTGGTTGTCTCGCTCCCCCCCACACTCCACTTCCGCCCCCCTCCCCCCTTCCACCCCCTTACCCCCTCCCCAGCTAGTTTCATGAAACGTTTCATTTTTTTTTGTTTTTTTTTTTTTTTGTTTTCCCATTATTTGATAAGGGATTAGGTGTGTGACCGTGAAGAAAAAGCAGAGAAACTCAGCCTGGTTATTTCTTTATTTTGATTACACGCACACCACCACCACCCTCTTTACACACAAAGACGTATGTACAAGTACAAAGACAATTAGAGGGACAGTTGTGGGCTGGGGGTGTGAGGGGTTGGGGGTGGGGGGTGGGGGTGGGGGATCAGATTAGATTTGAAAGGGTTAATAGTAGGAGAGTGTCTGATATTTTGGGTTAGTGATGATCAAAATCTTTTACTGGGTCGCTTTTCTGCTCCTCTCTTTATATATATATATATATATATATATATATATATATATATAATTTTTACATTTAATGTTGCTTCCTGTCAGTGAATAGTGTGTGTGTGTGTGTGTGTGTGTGTGTGCGCGCGCGCTTGCGTGCGCGCTTGCATGTGTATGTATCTGTATGCGTGCGCGCGTGCATGTTCGCGCGTGTGCGTGTTTTTTTGTTTGGTTTTTTTTCTGTGTGTGTGTGTGTGTGTGTGTGTGTGTGTGTGTGTGTGTGTGTGTGTGTGTGTGTGTGCATGTGTGTCTGTCTCTCCACAGGCTGCCCTATGGTCACCTTCACCGCCGAGACCATCTGCTCTCCGTCTTGCAACCTGTTTGACTACGGGGATGAGTTAAACGTGACCTGCCCCCTGGGGTACGTGTTCGATTCCCTGGAGTTCTACACGGAACGGAACGGGTCACGGGACAGCATGGACGTGGTTCGCATGGAGTGTCTCTTCGGAGGTCTGTGGAACGTCCAGCGGTTCCCTCAGTGCGTCCGTAAGTTGGTCTTTCTGGGTTTTTTTGTTTTTTTGTTTTTTTGTTTTTTTGTTTGTTTTTGTTTTTTTGTTGTTGTTTTGTTTGTTTGTTTGTTTGTTGTTGTTTTTTGTCGGCCAGCTTTCAGTTTCGTGCTTCTGCTATAACGAGTTTTCAGTTTCAGTTACTCAAGGAGGCGTCACTGCGTTCGGACAAATCCATATACGCTACACCACATCTTTTCTTTTCTTTTTTTATTTGTCGGCCATTTTTCAGTTTCGTGCTTCCGCTATAGCGAGTTGTCAGTTTCATTTACTCAAGAAGGCGTCACTGCGTTCGGACAAATCCATAAACGCTACACCACATCTGCTAAGCAGATGCCTGACCAACAACGTAACCCAACGCGCTTATTCAGGCCTTGAGAAACTTAACTATGATTCGGCTGGGGGTCTTACCCAGGACCTCTCGCGTGTGAGGCGAGCGTGATGACCACTACATTACCGAACCAGCTGTAACAAAGCGCCACTCAATCGGGTTTCAGTCACACACACACACACACACACACACACACACACACACACACACACACACACACACACACACACACACACACACACACACAAACATTTAACATTTGATGTGTATGACCTTTTCTTTTATTTACCCCTACATTGCAGGCAGTCATACTCAGTTTTCGTAGGTGTGCATGCTGGATGTGTTCTTATTTCCATAAACCCACCGAACGCTGACATGGGTAACAGGATCTTTAACGTGCTTATTTGATCTTCTGTGTGCGTATACACACGAAGGGGGTTCAGGCACAAGCAGACCTACACATATGCTGACCTGGAAGATCGGGGAAAAAAAAATTCCACCCTCCACCCACCAGGCGCCGTTACCGAGATGCATGTATGTGTGTGAGTGAGGGGTTAAGCGGGGTTGTGTTTGTGTCGTACGCGGGTGTGTAACTATGGTCATACAGCTTTTCAGGTTTAACGTGGTGTTGAAGGATGGATGGGAGTGGATATAATGGTGTGAAGTTAAGTTGTAATGCAATGCCATGCATGTCATTCAAAACGCAAACTTAACGGGTTGCAGGGCGGTACTGTGGCCAGGCCCCACAGATTGAAAACGGCTACGTGCAATCAACCACGGGCGCCGTGTTCGAATCCGTGGCTACCTACGTGTGCGCGGATGACTACGCCCCCAATGGCGCCCTCAACATCACCTGCCAGGCTGATGGGACCTGGCAGTCACCCCCCTCATGTGAAGGTGTGTTGTTTTGGGGGAAGGAAAAAGAAAGAGGAAAAACAAACAAACAAATCAACAACAAGAACAAGAACAACAAGAACATGATAATTAATAATAATAATAATAATAATAATAATAATAATAATAATAATAATAATGATGATGATGATGATGATGATGATGAGAAGAAGGAGAAGAGGTAGGATAAGGAGGACAATGGTTATGTTGATGATAATAGTAATATGATATAATTATATTATATTTTGATTATATAATACTAACAACAACAAGAACAACAACAGCAACAACGACAATAGCAAAAATAACATTGGCAATAATGATGATGATGATGATGATGATATGAAAACAACATTGATAAAGACAGAACAACAACAACAACAGAATAATCAAAAAATATGAAAAACAAAACAAAACAAAACAAATTAACCAAAAAAAACCCCCAAAAATAAAACCCAGAAAAGGCTGTGTACGCCGAGTTCAGAATCGAGGGTGTGATTTTCTATGTATCATTCAATGTTTTGTGTTATGCATGTTCGTATTTTGTCAGGAATACCCTTGCAAATGTGTCATTAACTTGTGTCATTCGGCTGGGTGGATGATGGATGGATAGATGGATGGATGGATGGACCGATGATGGATGAATATATATGAATGGATGGATAGTTGACGGCTGGAGAAATGAAGAATGGATGAGGATTGACTGTTTGCATGATGGCTTGCTGGCTTGTATATGATGCAAGACCAACAACAACAACAACAACAGCAACAACAACAACAACATAATGATAATAATAACAATACTACTACTACTACTACTACTATTGCTACTACTAATACTACTACTGCTACTACTACTACTACTACCACTACCACTACTACTACCAATAATAATAGTAAGAAGAAGAAGAAGAAGAAGAATATGAGGAAGGAGGAAGAGGAGAATGGTAATGATGATGATAATGATATAGTATGCTTATATCATATTTGATTATAATTATGATGCTAACAACAACAACAACGACGACGACGATGACAATGGCAAAAATAACAATGGCTGGAAGAGAGAGAGAGAGAGAGAGAGAGAGAGAGAGAGAGAGAGAGAGAGAGAGAGAGAGAGAGAAAGAATGATAATAGCAACATTAAGAACAACATTGATCTAGAAAGAACAACAACAGTAACAGCAGTAGCAACAACAACAACATAATGATAATAATAACAATACTACTACTACTACTACCAATAATAATGATAAGAAAGATAATAATAATTATGATGATAATAATAATATGGAGAAGAAGATGAGGAAGGAGAAGGGGGAGAATGGTAATGATGATGATAATGATATAATATGCTTATATCATATTTGATTATAATTATGATGCTAAAAACAACAACAACGACGACGGCGACAATAGCAAAAATAACAATGGCTAGAAGAGAGAGAGAGAGAAAAAAAAAGGAATGATAATAGCAACATTAAAAACAACATTGATCTAGAAAGAACGGCAACACTTACAACAACAACAACAACAAGATAACGAATAATAATGTATACCCCTCCCCTCCCCACCACCCACCCATCCACTCCTGACCCCTACACCCTCCAACTCCGGACCCCCACCACCCACCCACCCACCCCGTCACCCACTACCCCACACCCCACACCCCACACAGCCCCGATGTGTCCCCCGCTGGGCAGCTCTGGCAGCAGTATTCCAGGCGGCATCGGAGAGCTGGCGGAAAGGAATGGCACAGAGGCAGGCTCTGTGTATCGCTACCAGTGTGACAGCGGCTACACCCTGACCGGGTCCCCCATCCTGCACTGTAACATCAGTGGACAGTGGTCGCACAAGCCGCCCACCTGTCAAAGTGAGTAGAGACAGACGACGCGATTGTTTGTAGTTCTCTCTGTGTGTGTGGGCGGAGGAGGGGGGGGGGGTCGGTGGTGGGGAGGGGGTATTGTGTGTGTGTGTAGGGGGTGGGTGAGAGGTGGTTGGAGGGGGGGTGGGGCTCCCCCATCCTGCACTGTAACATCAGCGGACAGTGGTCGCACAAGCCGCCCACCTGTCAAAGTGAGTAGAGACAGACGACGCGATTGTTTGTAGTTATCTCTGTGTGTGTGGGGTGGTGGGGTGTGGAGGTGGGGGTCGGTGGTGGGGAGGGGGTATTGTGTGTGTGTGGAGGGGGGGGGGTGAGAGGTGGTTGGGAGGGGGGTGGGCGCTCCCCCATCCTGCACTGTAACATCAGCGGACAGTGGTCGCACAAGCCGCCCACCTGTCAAAGTGAGTAGAGACAGACGACGCGATTGTTTGTAGTTCTCTGTGTGTGTGTGGGCGGAGGAGGGGGGGGAGGGGTCGGTGGTGGGTAGGGGGTATTGTGTGTGTGTGGGGGGGGGGGTGAGAGGTGGCTGGGGGTGGGGGTCGGGGGGGGGGGGGGGCTCCCCCATCCTGCACTACAACGTCAGCGGACAGTGGTCGCACGAGCCGCGCCACCTGTCAGAGTGAGCTGAGACAGACGTCCCAATTGTTTGTAGTTATCTGTGTCGTGTGGGGGGAGGGTGTGTGTGTGTGTGTGTGTGTGTGTGTGTGTGTGTGTGTGTGTGCGTGTGTGTGTGTGTGTGTGTGTGTGTGTGTGTGTGTGTGTGTGTGTGTGCTTCTGTGTGTGTTTCTGTGTGTGTGTGTGTCTTTCTGTGTGTGTTTGTGTTTCTCAGTGCGCGTGTGTGTGTGTGTGTGCGTGTGCGTGAGAAAGAGAGAGAGAGAGAGAGAGAGAGAGAGAGAGAGAGAGAGTTTATGCATTTTCTTAATGAACTGCAATATATACATTTTGATTCATTATCACCATCATCAACATCGTCGTCATCATAATATCATTATCGTTGTCATGGTTACTGTTCTTGTTGTCGTCGTCGTCGTCGTCGTCCTCACTATCAAATGACTTAACCAACCAAAATACTACAAACTGGAAACTGTTGATGTCTGCAGAGGTCCAGTGCCTGGTGCCCTCTCTGCCCAATGGGCAGGTCCTTGCCGGTGGCAGAAGCTACGTGGACTTCGACACGACCCTGGCGCTGCTCTGTGACGAGCCGGCCTACAAGCTGGTGGGCAACCCCACCATCAGGTGCCTGGCTAACCAGACCTTCACCAGTCTGCCCGTGTGTCAAGGTGAGGAGAGGAGGGTGGCGCTACACCTGTGGCGCACACCTCTTTTGAGGAAAGTGCCATCATCATTTACCTGGCCTGTGTTATCAGGCAGCAAAACTTTGAATTCACTTTTTTTTTTTAATGAGAGGCGGAGCATTCGTTGAGTGTAAAATGGGAAGGTGTAATGTTTATGTTGATTAGATTTGAGCTTTTTTTTTTTTTTTTTATGAGCTGTATGTTGTTTGAATATGAGTTGAAGCATACATTGCTTGAACTGGAACTTGGGTGTATATTGTTTTAGAAGGGAGATGATTGTGTTTTGCTTAACTGGAGGTTGGTGGGGTTTTTTGGTTAAATGGTGAGGTGTGTATGTTTTGTTCAAATGGAGGTGGGTGGCTTTTTGTTTAAAATGGGAGGTGTTTATGTTTTGTTTAAATGGAGGTGCATGTGCTTTATTTAGTGGGAGTTAGGGTGTATATTGTTTAAATGAAAGGTGGGTGCGTTTTTGCTTCAATGGGATGTGTTTCTGTTTTCTTTAAATGGAGATACGTGTGTTTTCTTTAGATGGGAGGTGCGTAGTTTTTGGTTTTACTGGAAGCTGTTTATGTTTTGTTTAAATGGGGATGGGAACGGTGTGGTTTCTTTGGTGGGAGGTGGGTGCATATTGTTTAAAATGGGAGGTGGGTGCGTTTTTGTTTTTTAATGGGAGGTGGACGCTTTTTTTTTTAAAGGAAGATGGTGTGTATGTCGTTTAAAATGGAGGTGGGTGCGCTTTTGTTTAAATGGGAGTTGTACGCATTTTTTAAAAGGAAGGTGGAATGTATGTTGTTTAAAATAGGAGGTGGGTGTTTTTTTTGTGTTTAAATGGGAGGTGGATGCTTTTCTTTTTAAAGGAAGGTGGGGTGTATGCTGTTTAAATGGGAGGTGGGTGCGTTTTTGTTTAAATGGGAGGGGGACGCTTTTTTTTTTAAAGGAAGGTGGAGTGTATGTTGTTTAAAATGGGAGGTAGGTGTGTTTTTGTTTAAATGGGAGTTGGACGCTTTTTTTTAAAAGGAAGGTGAAGTGTATGTTGTTTAAAATGGGAGGTGGGTGCGTTTTTGTTTAAATGGGAGGTGGACACTTTGTTTTAAAGGAAGGTGAAGTGTATGTTGATTAAATCGGAGGTGGGTGCGTTTTTGTTTAAATGGAAGGTTGATGCTTTTTTTTCTTTTTTCTTTTTTTAAGGAAGGTGGGGTGTATATTATTTAAAATGGGAGGTGGGTGCGCTTTTTTTTAAATGTGAGGTGGACGCCTTTTTTTTAAAGGGAGGTGGAGTGTATGTTGTTTAAAATGGGAGGTGGGTGCGTTTTTGTTTAAATGAGAGGTGGACGCCTTTTTTTTTAAAGGGAGGTGGAGTGTATGCTTTTTAAATAGGAGACTGGAGAACGTGTTACTGAAATTGGGCGAGGTGTGATGAGCATTGTTTATGTGGGTGCTATGGCGTGCATTGTTTTTTTTTAAATTAATGGAAGGTTGGGAACTGCAGAAGGTGTCGAATTTAAAACAAAACGTGTGTGTGTGTGTGTGTGTGTGTGTGTGTGTGTGTGTGTGTGTGTGTGTGTGTGTGTGTGTGTTTGCGTGTGTGCGTGCCATGTGTGTGTGTGTGTGTGTGTTGCGTGTGTGTGTGTGTGTGTGTGTGTGTGTGTGTGTGCATGTGTGCATGTGTGTGTGTGCGTGTGTGCATGGACTTCAGACGTGGACGAGTGCAGCAGTGGCACGCCCTGTCCGGCCAACACGCAGTGCACAAACACTGACGGCAACTACACCTGTCCCTGTCTGCCAGGCTTCCAGGACAGTGGAAGTGGAGCTGTCTGCGTTGGTAGGATTGTTGTTGGTTTGGGGGGAGGGGGCGAGGGGGGTTGAAAAAAAATCTCAATCCACCAAAAACAGTTTTTAAAATGAATATTAGAAAAAAAAATGTAAAAGGAAATGAAAGCTTTATCTGATAGAAGGAGTAGACAGACAGAAGAAAGGGAGACAGAAACATAAGAAGACAGGACAGGAAAGGGAATCCTTTGAGTCGCCTCGTACCACACGCAGGGGTGAGAGTACGGCAGGGTAATTCTGTGTCCATAGTGGACACCCCCTCCCCTGCAAGGGGTGCGTTGATAGGATTGTGATAACTTTCTTTCTGTCTCTGTCTCTCTCTCTCCCTCTGTCTCTTTTTCTCTGTCTCTCTGTCTGTCTCTCTGTCTCCCTCTCTTCCTTCCTCTCTCTTCGCCCCTTCAAATGGGGGTCATGGCCTTATTGAATAAGCTATCGTTTCGTTTCGTTTTTCCGCCTCTCTCTGTGTCTCTGAGTCTCTGTTTCTGTCTCTTTCTCGTTCTCTGTCAGTTTTTCCCCAAGTACATTCTCTATCAGATGTTTCTTTAGATAAACGAAATGCCTTTCACTGGGTATATGAAGTAATATTCTTTAATCTTAATTGTAGTCAGTGCTGATGTGAATATGTTTTGTCGGCTGGATTAAAAGCAACAACTTTTAATTTTACTTATATTCATTTCATATATCTATATTTGACCCCCCCCCCCTGTCCCCACCCCACCCCGCCTGCCTATTCTGTTTCCTCCGCAACTCACCCCCACCCCCTCATCTTCTCCCTTTGTATTTGTTTATGTTTCAAATATATAGTCAGATGTGAATATATAATTCTGGCCAGATGTCTTATAATCAGTAGAATGTGCGACGGGACATTAAACAGAATTCCTACCATCTGCGACTGAAATGCAATTGTTATGAACAGACTGTCTCAGCGTGAACACTGCTTTAATCCACAACCATCATTCACTGAAGTTCTTGCGGATGATTTCTTAAACCTGCGAAGTTAACGTTTCACATTGATGATTTCATGTTCATCCTTGAAAATTGTTGCATGGCAGAATATGACTGTGATGGTCAGCAACCTTCTTGGTAGCCATTACAATATTGTGGCCTGCAAAGCCTGACTAAGCGCGTTGGGTTATACTGCTAGTCAGGCATCTGCTTTGCAGATGTGGTGTAGCGTACAATGGATTTGTCCGAACGCAGTGACGCCTCCTTGAGTAACTTAACTGAGTTCAACTGTGGCCTGCTCTCTTTAGTTGCATTTGCTTGTTCATGAAATGTTATGTAAAGTGACAGCACGTTGTTTGTTTGTTTGTTTGTTTTCATAATAATCTATTCAATACAGTAAACAATAAAGTAAAGCCATTTCTTTTTTCTTCTGAGAAGTCTTAATTGCCTTTCATCTGCGTGGGTAAAATACCAGCAATGTCCTCTATTTCGCAGACATCAAAGAATGTAAAGTGAACAACGGAGGCTGCAGCGACACATGTAAGGAAGTCGAGGGATCTTATACCTGCGAATGCCCGGAGGGACACTCGCTTTTCACACAGAACGGAACCATGGGCTACCTCATTCCTGAATCGGAGACAGGGCTGCGGTTTGGAGACACCTACTATGTGAATCACACCTGTGTTCGTAAGTTTTGAAATGTTGGTTAGGCCGCTTAGCTTTGTTTGCAAGAGGTCATTTTGTTGTGCACATGTGTGTGTGTGTGTGTGTGTGTGTGTGTGTGTGTGTGTGTGTGTGTGTGTGTGTGTGTGTGTGTGTGTGCGCCTTCCTGTCTGTCTACCTGCGCTGTCTTTTTCTACATCGTCTTTGCCGTTCTTTTACTGCATTTTTTTTAAATATACATTTCAGAGAGAGCTAAGGGGGTATTAGTTCGTATTCTATTCTCCATTTGTTCCATGGTTGATGCCATTGAATTGTTTTGTTTGTTTTTGTTTGTTTGTTTTGGTCTTGTTTTGGTGCTTCTTTTACATCACAAATCATAATCATTCGTGTATAGTTTCACACGTGACCTTACAAAATGCAAATGGTTGATGTCAATTATGATCTTTTCTTGTTGGGACCTTGGAAGGGAGCAGGAAAAAACACACACGAAAAAAAAACAAAAAACAAAACAAAAACGTTTTGTCGTTATTGAGTGTTTAACATACTTTATAATGTGGTTTGCTAAAAAAAAAGCGTTCGTTAGAGAACTGAAAAGCAGTTTCTACGTTTATATATAGATGTCCAGGATGACTGTTGCTGTTGTCTTAAAATATTCGTCGCTCACAATGGTCAGTACCCAGACAACTCTTCTTTACTTGTTCCTTATCTCTGAAGTGGATTTTCTTTCTTTTCGTTATGTTTCGCTGGAGGTGAAAATAATACTTATACCGTTGTTATCTTCTTTTTTTTTCATAGTGAGGACACATTTAAAAAAAAAAAAACCACTAACCGCATGCTTTAATACCTTCCGTTTTCTAAAGGTAAAGTGCCCTACCCCAGTAGATGTTCTTTTCCACTCCCCGAAAACTGTATACAGAGGATGTTCTTTTCCCCTCCCCAAAGATTGCATACAGTGTATGACCCTTTCCTATCTCCCAAGATTGTGCACAGTGGCCGTTCCTTTCCCCTCCCCATAACTGCATTTAAAAATATCACTAACCGCATGCTTTGATACCTTCTGTTTTCTAAAGGTAACCAGTGTCCCACCCCAGTAGATGTTCTTTTCCATTCCCCGAAAACTGTATTCAGTGGATGTTCCTTTCCCCTCCCCAAAACTACACTTAAAAAAAAAAAGTCACTAAACACATGCTTTGACGCCTTCTATTTTCTAAAGGAAACCAGTGCCCTACCCCAGCTGCTGTACCCAATAGGTACCGGGCAGATAAGCGCACGCGGTATAATTACGGGGACAAGGTGACCTTCAGTTGTCTCCATGGCTACCTTCTGTCCGGCCAAGCCACCTTGGAGTGTCAGGCCAACGGCACCTGGTCAGCTGAGCTGCCCACTTGTGAAGGTGAGAGAAATGGCTCTCTGTCAGCATATCTCTTTGTCTCTCTCTGTCTGTCTCCCTGTCGGTTTTTCTGTGTGTGTGTGTGTGTGTGTGTGTGTGTGTGTGTCTGTCTGTCTGTCTGTCTGTCTGCCTCTTTCTCTTTCTCACTCCTCCCCCCCCCCACCCCTCTCGTATATTTGTTTGGAAATTGAGACACTGGTTCAATCACACACACACACACACACACACACACACACACACACACACACACACACACACACACACACACACACACACACACACACACACACACAGACGGAGACAGAGAGAGAGCCGAACGTACACACACGTATGTATGATATGTACTTCATTATTCAAACTAGCACCGATGCTGAATAATGCAAACGAGGACGTAATCTAAATCAAAGACTCAGCAAATTTGTGAACAAGGCGTATTCAGTAAGAAAAGAAGTACTCGGGATTGTATGTGTTCATTAATTGTATTCGGTACTTCATTCATGAATGTTAACTCCGTTAATTTGTGTGGGTCAAAGGCCTAGCACATTAAACGATTTTCACTTTGACTATGACACATGTTTGGTATCGTATTCATAATGATGCGACGGGCGCAATAGCCGAGTGGTTACAACGTTGGACTTTCAATCTGAGGGTCCCAGGTTCGAATCTCGGTAACGACGTCTGGTGGTTAAAGGGTGGAGATTTTTTTCTTATCTCCCAGGTCAACATATGTGCAGACCTGCTAATGCCTGAGCCCCTTCGTGTGTATACCCAAGCAGAAGATCAAATACGACTTGTTCTCAGAAAGAAAAGATCTGAGCACATCACTCCTCTTTTGCAACATCTCCACTGGCTCCCTGTCTCACACCGAATAAAGTACAAGATCAGCACTCTGTGTTATAGATGCATTCACAAAACTGCCCCCTCCTATCTCTGTGGCTGCCTTCACCTCTGCACTCCATCTCGCTCACTATGATCGGCTTCGGATCCACTCTGTTTACGCATACCCAGATTCAAACACTCCACTGTTTGGACGCCGTTCATTCTCTGTCTCTGGACCTTGCAATTGGAATGAACTTCCTCTTTCGCTTCGTCAAGTTTCCACAGTCAGCTCTTTCAAGTCTGGCCTTAAAACCCACCTCTTCCCAAAATAGCCTCCCTTGCCTGCCCTTCCTTGTTTTTAGTGTGAATGACTGGTGCGAAAGCGCTTTGATTTGTCTCTGCACAAGATTCAGCGCTATATAAATACCATTATTATTATTATTATTATTATTATTATTATTATTATTATTATTATTATGTCAGCGTTCGGTGGGTTATGGAAACAAGAACATACCCAGCATGCACGTGCCCGTAAACGGAGTGTGGCTGCCTACATGGCGAGTTAAAAACGGTCATGCACGTAAAAGCCCACATGTATACGTACGAGTGAACGTGGGAGTTGCAGCCCACGAACGAAGAAGAAGAAGTATCCATAATGATGATAATTATGGGTATTGTTCCAGTTGCAAAGTGCCCTCCGGACACCGTCCCGCAGAACCTGGTCAACGGCCCTGTGTCCGTCACGCCGTCCGGTGAGGTGGACTTCGAAGCCAACGTCGCCATCCTGTGCAACGTGTCCGGCAAAGGGGTGTTCACCAAGACGCGCACCTGTCGCTTTGATCCCAAGGACCAGGTGTACCGCCTGCAAGGAGATTCCTACGAGTGTGGTGGTAAGTTGAACAGCCCCCCACCCCCCGCATGCACCCCCCCCCCCCCCCGCGCATGCCCCCCTCCCCACCCCCATTTTTTTTTTTTTTTTAGCAGTGAGAATAGTTTTATATACTTTTGTTACTGACAATAGCCGAGTGATTAAAGCAACAGCCGAGTGGTCGATTCAACAGCCGAACCGAGTGATTAAAGTATCAGTATCAGTATCAGTAGCTCAAGGAGGCGTCACTGCGTTCGGTCAAATCCATATACGCTACACCACGTCTGCCAAGCAGGTACCTGACCAGCAGCGTAACCCAACGCGCTTAGTCAGGCCTTGAGAAAAAGAAAAAGAAAAAAGAAAAAAAACCAGAAAAAAAACCATAACAATACAAAATAAAAAAATAAAATAAAGTGAAAATACCCCCCCCAAAAAAAAAATAATTAAAAATAATAATGATAATTAATAATAATTAATTTTTTTTTAAATTAAGAATTAAAAAAAAATATTTAAAAAATATAAAAGCAATGAAAGCAACGTGATTTAAGCAACAGCCGAGTGGTTAAAGCCTTGGACTTTCAATCTTTCAATCCCTGTCACTCCGGCGCCTGGAGTGTAAAAGGGTGGATTTTTTTTCCCCCCGATCTCCCAGGTAAACATATGTTCAGACATGGTCGTGCCAGATGTTGTGTATACGCACGCAGAAGATGAAATGGACACGTTAAAGACCCTGTAACCCATGTCAGCGTTTGGTGGGTTATAGAATCAAGAACATAACTGGCAAGCACTCCCCCGAATACGGACTCTGACTGTCCACATGGCGGGGGTAAAAACAGTCATGCACGTATAAATGCCCACTCGTGTATACGTGTGAACGTGGAGTCGCAGAAGAAGAAGTAGTTGAAGAATACTTTTGTTGTTGGTCTTATTGTTCTCCCTGCGATGTTTGATCCCAGAGAATCCAGCAGGTGTGCCGCCTGCAAGAAGATTGTTATGTTATGAATGTGGTGGTATGTTTTACCTGTTTCCTTTTTTTGTGTCATTGTGATGTAAACAAAAACTTCTTTTGCTGTTGTTCGTGTTATTGTTGTCGCTGTTTTTGTTGCTGCTATCAGTGTTGTTGTCGCTGTTGATGCTGTTGTTGTTGTTGTTCTTCTTCTACTGCTTCTTTTCTTCTTCTTCTTCTTCTTCTTCTTCTTCTTGTTTCTGTTGTTGTTATGGTTGTTGTTGTTATTGTTTGCCTTCGATTGGATCCCAAAGGACAGGCGCATCGACTGCAAAGAGATTCTTATGAGTGTGGTGGTAAGTTAATAAACGGCGCACACGCGCGTACGCTGGTGTGTGTGTGTGTGTGTGTGTGTGTGTGTGTGTGTGTGTGTGTGTGTGTGTGTGTGTCCCCCACTCACTTCTTACTAAAACTGTACTGGAGGAATGAGTGGACGACGACGACGACGGCGGCGGCGACAATCGTACGACGACGTGTAGTGGTGGGTTCCCATAATTATGATCTGTGCCGTTGTCTTTCCCCCTCCCCCTCCCCCCCCCCCCCCCACCTCCCCAGTGGTGGACTGTGGCACCCCCTTGCTGCCGGTTGGGGGCCTGGCCCTCCCTTCCCCCGTAGCCACCACCTTCGGCAGCACGTTCAACCTGACCTGTGACTACATGTACGACCTGGAGGGCTTCAACAGTGGCCGGACCAACGTCATCACCTGCGCTGCCGACTCCACCTGGACCTTCTTCAACATCACCTGCATCAGTATGGGCTGTGTGTGTGTGTGTGTGTGTGTGTGTGTGTGTGTGACTTGCTTGAGTGAGGAAGGTCGATTTTTTGTTTAGTGTGGGTAGGGGGCTTTTTTTGGGAGGGGGGGGGGGAGTGGGTTGGGGAGGAGGTCGAACTTGTTTAGGGTTAGGGTAGGGATGTGGGGGTTGGAGGTCGGTTTTGTTTAGTGAGGGGGAGGTTGTTGGTGTTTTTATTTTATTTTATTTTATTTATTTTATTTATTTTTATTTTATTTTTTTTGTGTGTGTGTGTTCTTTTTGGGGGTAGTCGGTTTGTTTTGTGAGGAGGAGGGTTGGCGGTGGGGTACCAGGAGGGAGTGGGGGTGGGGGCAGGATGCCGATTTTGTTTACTGATGTATGTGGATGGAGGGGGCGTGGGAGGTCGGTTTTGTTGTGTGTGTGTGTGTGTGTGTGTGTGTGTGTGTGTGATGTAACTATGTACAATGTGTTTTAGGAAGCATAATCAATGTCTTGGAAAAACAATTAGCAAAAAACAAACAAACAAAAAAAGCATAGAACCTATTCACCGTCTCTTTGTTTGTTTGTTTGTTTGTTTATTTTATTTTATTTTTATTTTATTTTTACAGAACGGCAGTGCCCACACCCTGGTGTTCCTGTCGGGGGGAGCGTGACCTTTGAGGGCAACGGCTTTGACTATTACGACAACGCCACCTTCAGTTGTCAGCGGTCTGGGTTCGAACCTGAAATTCAGACTGTGCGCTGCGGGGTGAGCGAGAATGGCCAGAGTCTGACCTGGGGCAAACCCACTCCGGCCTGCGTCGGTAAGTTCTATAGTATTACTCTTTATTGTCACAACAGATTTCTCTGTGTGACATTCGGGCTGATTTCCCCACGGAGAGTGCTTCGCTACATTGACAGCGTCACCCTTTTTTTTTCGTTTTCTTTTTTTTTTTTTCTGCGTACAATTTTATTCGTTTTCTTATCGAAGTGGATTTTTCTACAGAGTTTTGCCAGGGACAGCCTTTTTCTTGCAGTGGGTTCTTTTACGTGCGCTAAATGCATGCTGCACACGGTTTATCACCTCATCCGAATGACTAGCGAACCACCTTCACGTGTAATCGCAAGCAGAAGATCAAATACGCACGTTAAAGATCCTGTAATCCATTTCAGTGTTCTGTAGGTTATGGAAACAAGAACATACCCAGCATGTACACCCCTGAGCGAAGTATGGCTGCCTACATGGGAGGTAAAAACGGTCATACACGTTGATGACCACTCGTATACATACGAGTGAACGTGGGAGTTGCAGCCCACGAACGAAGTAGTAGAAGAAGAAGAATATACAGTGTGTGCTCCTTTCTCCTTCTGGCCAAAGTTGTATATTGTTTACAATGGATGTGGAAGCCAAAGTCGAATAGTGGCTGTTCCTTTTCCCTCCCCCAAAATTTTATGTGCAGTGGGTGTTCCGTTCCCCTTTCCCAAAATTGTGCACAGCAGCTGTTCCTTTCCCCTCCCCATTGACTTTGTATCGTGCATGAACCTTCCCCCTCTCTTAAGACGAAGAAGAAAGAAAAGAAGGAGAAGAAGAAGAAGAAGCGATCAAATGAAAAAGAATGGTAACAGACATCCTGAACCTGTTAGCTCTGGTCTGATCTCACATCAAGGTGACAGACCTTCACTGTGCACAAGTAAACTCGTCAGCAACAACAACAAAAATCAAGGGGAAATTAATGATACAACACTTTCTTTGTCTGTCCTGTCGGAAACTGTTGCATTTCTGTTGTGTGACGTTTTGACAATAATAACGATAATGACAATAGTAGTAATAATAATTATGATAATCTAATAATAATAATAATAATAAATGATAATAATCATAATAATAATATATGATGATGATGATAATGATAAAAGACTCTTTTTTGTTGTACTATCGAGAAGTAATTGTAGAAGTTATTGTATTTCATTTGTGTGACATTTTCAACGTAATAATAATAATAATAATAATAATAATAATAATAATAATAACAGCGACAACAACAACAATGATGATAATGATAATGATGATATTATTATCGTTGTTGTTGTT
>NC_134876.1:78356834-78359334 GCF_041734735.1 Babylonia areolata | reverse complement strand
TCAACGTCACCTACAACTCCAGCGACGCGGACCTGAGCTTCGAGCCCTCGGCGCCCTTCAATTTTTCTTACGACGATGTGGGCACCGTTTCTGTTGTCACCGTGACGGCAACCAGCAGAGCTGGTACCACTGCCACGTGTCAGTACCAGGTGGCCGTGAAAGGTGGGCGTTGTTTTGCTATAGTATTGATAGGATTGATATGGATACTTATATAGCGCCTATCCTCTGTCGGAGACCAAGCTGTAAGCGCTTTATCATTCGTTTCCTTTTTGTCATTCAATCAGATTTCACACACACACACACACACACACACACACACACACACACACACACACACACACACACATATATATATATATATATATATATATATATATATATATATATATATATATATACATATACATACACACACACACACACATCCACACTCAGACAAACATGTAACATTTAGCATTTTACGTGTATGACCGTTTTGTTTATTCACTCCGCCATGTAGGCGGCCATACTCCGTTTTCGGGGGTGTACATGCACGGTATGTTCTTGTTTCCGTAACCCACCGAACGCTGACATGGATTACATGATCTTTTCACGTGCGTATTTGATCTTCTGCGTGCGTATACACACCAAAGTGGTTCAGGCACTGGCAGGTCTGCACATATGTTGACCTGGGAGATCGGAAAACTCTCCACCCTTTACCCACCAGGCTCCACCGAGATTAGAACCCGGGACCCTCAGATTGAAAGTCCAACGCTTTAACCATTCGAGTATTGCGCCCGTATGTATGTATGCATGCATGTATGATAGTCAGTCGTGTCCGACTATGGCTATTGTTAGAACAGCAGAGGAGGCAACTGCTGTTCCGACTGTCTCGGCTAGAATTTGATTACAGTGGAAGGTGTTTTGCCTAAGTTACATCCCCACTCTCTCAGTCGGCCAAGAGGGTTTTTTTTTGGACAGTCGACGTTGGGATGGTCCCCCAAAGGCCAACTAGTCCCCAGGACTGCAGCGCTAAGAACCAGTGCAGTCTTGCCTCCTGGTTTGAGTCACAGTCCTTCGCTAACGACTGAATTTTACTTTTACAAAATACGGATATGACCTCTTTATTTTGCTATCCTAAATTCTAGGATCTATTTGATTAAATGGAAATTGCTAGGCGTTCGTTTCGGCAATGCGGGACATTATGAGAAATGAAACATTGCGATTAGTCCATTCATCTTATCCAGGGTCTGGCTTGATAGATAGACAGATAGATAGATAGATTAACAATATTGAAATGTCCCATTTCATGAACATGAGTCGAAACTCGTCCACTCAAGCCACCATGTGTTTTGTTTACCTTTTCGTGACGAACCAACTGGACTTTCTTTTGTATCTGTCAGACTATATTATATCCGTGGCGAACTAAAACGACTATTTTTTTTAAATCTATATGATAGTACATTTCTCGAAATAACATATAAAAGCAATCTCTCTCTCTCTCTCTCTCTCTCTCTCTCTCTCTCTCTCTCTCTCTCTCTCTCTCTCTCTCTCTCTCTCTCTCTCTCTCTCTCTGTATATATATATATATATATATATATATATGTATGTATATATGATATACTTTGAGTGATATGGACAGCTGTTATCATATTTGATGACATATTGAAATGACTTATACAGCCATTCACAGTTGTTATGCTCAGAATACTATACATGTATGCCACTTAAGTTTTGTTTTCGTTTTTGTTTCGCTTTTACTGTGTTTTTATCCACTTTGTCTTCTCTCCTTCTCCAGTACATGTATTTATGTTGTTTTGTCAATTGTCTATGTGTTTAAAAAAAAAAAAAAAGAAATTTAAAAATAAAAGTTGAAGAAAAAAAAAAGACATTATGTTTCTCGAGAGTTCGACCGCAAAGCATGAAAAAATTCCACAACAGCGCGTGCATCGCTTCTGTTTCTGTCCATCAGCCGATATGTGTCAGCCGGACGTTCTCAGCAGTCGCAACACTCAGCGGCAGTGCTCGCAGACTGGAACCGGTGGGTACACGTGCTCCTTCACGTGCCTGAGTGGCTTCTATTTCTATGATGCATACCTCACGGAAATCTTCACCACCACCTGTGAACCCGGGCAGCCTTGGAGCCAGTCCTATATCCCTTCCTGCGTGGGTGAGTAGTAGTAGTAGTAGTAGTAGTTCGTTGGTGTAAGTGGTGTGTGTGTGTGTGTGTGTGTGTGTGTGTGTGTGTGTGTGTGTGCGTGTGTGTGTGTGTGTGTGTGTGTGTGTGTGTGTGTGTGTGTGTGTGTGTGTGTGTGTGTGTGTGTGTGTGTGTGTGTGTGTGTGTGTGTGCGTGTGTGTGTGCATGTGCGTGTGTGTGTGTGTTCGTTCTTTAGTTTAGCGTCTTTTCACTATCTGTGATATTAGACGATTAAAAATAAGAACAAAAGGGAGGGGGGAGAGTGAAGAGTAAAACAGAAAAGGTTGAAAACTACCACCACCACCCCCAAAAAAAATAAATAAA
>NC_134876.1:78344334-78351834 GCF_041734735.1 Babylonia areolata | reverse complement strand
AAGCACGATGATACAACGATAGTAATAACAATGATGATGATGCATGCATACATGCATGTGTATAATTATGGATACATGTATATGTGTACGCATGCATGTATGCTTGCATGTACGTATGTATGCATACACGCATGCATGTATGTATAGATTTGCATATTTTTGAATAGATAAATGTACGTACAAATTTGCATAATCATTTGGACTGCAGTGCCCTGCCCCCCTGGGACCAGCAAGAATAACGCCGGGGCGTGCCAACTCTGTGGGCTGTCCCAGTACTGGGTCAGCGTCGCCGCTCCAGAGTACGGGCGGTGCGTGGAGTGCTCCAGAGGGCGGTCTACAGGCGGCGAGGGCAGCATTGGAGAGCAGTCGTGCATCGGTGAGTGTACATCAGTGCGAGCGAGCGAGCAAGCGAGCGTCGTTGTTGTTGGAATTATTGTTTGTGATGCTTCCCTGCCTGCGATATGAAAAGTGACAAGTGGTTGATATATCTTCTTTCACTGTGTGTGTGTGTGTGTGTGTGTGTGTGTGTGTGTGTGTGTGTGTGTGTGTGTGTGTATCTGTGTCTATGTGTGTGTGTTTGGGGGGTTGTTTTCTGTGTGTGTGTGTGTGTGTGTGTGTGTGTGTGTGTGTGTGTGTGTGTGTAGGCGGGTCTTCTTTGACCTTCGCAGTTGTTTAAATGTTGGTTCAGATCCTTGCGACGGCAACTTTGTCTCGGACACGGGTGTGCCACCTTGCAGAGAGTGCACAGGGAACTCCTTCGCCCTCAACAGTACCTTCTGCCAGCCGTGCCCTACCAACACTCTGGCACTGCGGAAAGAAAAGCCCCTGACTGCCGACTGCAACAGTAAGTGGTGGAGTGTGTAGAAGGGGTGTGGGGGTGTGGGGGTTGGGGGAAGGGGGCGGTGAGGGAGTGGGGTAGGGTGGTGGGGCGCGGGTAGGAGCGCGTGCTTGTTTGTGTGTGTGGGGGGGGGGGGGAGGGGGTTGGGTGGGTCGTGGTTGGGGTGTGTTGATGTGTGTGTGTGTGTGTGTGTGTGTGTGTGTGTGTGTGTGTGTGTGTGTGTGTGTGTGTTCGTTCGTTCTTTTGCTTAACGCCTGTCCACATTTGTGATTTCAAATATCTGTGTGCGTGTAAGCGGAGGGGTGGGTGGTGTGTGTGTGTGGGTGGGGAAGGGTGGTGGTGGTGGGGGGGGGGCGAAGTAGGTAAGATGGGGACATATTATTATTGTTTATGAATATTTGTTTCGGTTCAAGATATGACGGAATCACTCAATATGCATATGTTTATATTTGTGTGTGTGTGTGTGTGTGTGTGTGTGTGTGTGTGTGTGTGTGTGTGTGTGCGTATGTATGTATGTGTGTGTGTGTGTGTGTGTGTGTGTGTGTGTGTGTGTGTGTGTGTGTGTGTGTGTGTGTGTGAAAACAAGGAAGACAAACAGACAAATAAACAATCAGGAAAAGAAAAATTTTAATTTTCTGATTGATGTTACAGCTTATGATAATTTATGTGGTTTTAAACGAACGTTTCAATAAACTAAGCGTTGGGTCACTGTGTGCATGTATGTATGAATGTGTGCGTGTGTGTGTGAGTGTGTGTGTGTGTGTGTGTGTGTGTGTGTGTGTGTGTGTGTGTGGTGTCTTATGTATCCATGTATGTATCTATGTATGTATGTATATCGATTGTCAGCTGATTTTATCGTATATATTTGAAAGAAAGGAACCTTCCCTGCGAGATAAAAAGTAAAACACTGGTTCCTCGCAAGATGATGATGTTTGTATATATAACGATCATCAAAACACATGTCAATGTCTGTTATGCATTGCGCTGTAACTTGTCTTGATTATTTTTCTCCTTGTATCTGAGCAGGTACCACAGGTAACATCCATATTGGAAGTTGAGGTTCAGACTGCTTTGTATTAGAGTTGAGTCTTTTGCGGTGAAAAGAGCAGTGTGTATTTCACTTCTGGTTGTCATGGTTGTCTGGTTTCGAGCTAATAGTGTGTTCTGTTTCTTGGTCTTGGACTTCTCCTTGTTCTTGTTCTTTTTCTTCTTCTTGTTCTTCTTCTTCTTCTTGTTCTTCTTGTTCTTGTTCTTCTTCTTGTGTTATTCTTGTTCTTCTTCTTCTTCTTGTTCTTGTTCTTCTTGTTCTTGTTCTTGTTCTTCTTCTTTTTGTTCTTGTTCTTCTTCTTGTTCTTCTTCTTCTTGTTCTTCTTGTTCTTCTTCTTCTTGTTCTTCTTGTTCTTGTTCTTTTTCTTCTTCTTGTTCTTCTTCTTCTTCTTGTTCTTCTTGTTCTTGTTCTTTCTGAGTTTTCTGTCTTCGGATCCTGAATTTATGCAAAGGAAAATGATTTGTGTACTTTCTTTTCTTTCCGTTTTATGTTTTATGTCATATTCAATTATTTTCTCGGTTTTGTTTTTCACAGACAATTGCGTTTGTGCGCATACATGATGTGTGTGTGTGTGTGTGTGTGTGTGTGTGTGTGTGTGTGTGTGTGTGTGTGTGTGTGTGTGTGTGTGTGTGTGTGCGCAAGAGAGAGAGAGAGAGATCCGTCTTTATCTAATTTTCCTTTCTTTTCTTTTCCTTTCTTTTCCCTTTTTCTTATTTTCATTTGACGATTTCAGTCCTGTTCTTTTATGTCTCGTGACATACCAGGAGAACACTATGCGCTTTGATTTGCACACAGCAGGGATGGATGGGTTTAAAATGAAGCTGTAGAAAAAAATAGAAAAAAAAGGAAGAAGAAAACACAGGCTTCACATAGACTAGTATCCAGTCAGTTGGTTTGGCTTGAATGAGAAACAAGTCACAATGTAGAAAGTGTGCATGCTTTGCCTAGAGTTCTGTGCACTTTCCATGAGACTTTCCAGATGCCGTGCAGTGGTAAGTGGTTCAGCTGGCTGCAGAAGAACATAGTGTGCTTGTGTAAACATGATGCGAGTAGGATTTTCATGTGTTGGGCCATCAACATTAGTACTGAAGTACTGGAAGGTGGGTTTGTCCGTGGCAGAGGTCATTCTGGAGCATGGCATGGCATAGCATGGCACGGCAGCATGAGTCGATCAGTTGAGCGTTCTAGTTAAAGCAGAGTGTGCCATTTTCTTTCTGTGCAGATTCACGTTTATAATTCCGCACACGCCTGTGTGCACACACAAACACATGCATTGTGTACTCTCATGCCTGCATACGCATGTATGCGCGAATGCGTGCGTGCGCCTACGTATACCCAAAGGCATGTACACAGGCATGCACAGAAATAGGAGACAGTGTGCGACACTTCAGTGGTTCTATCCTGCACGTCTGTTGGGTTCATGGTTCGAATATCGACAGGGCTTCGTGAATTCAGTGTGAAGATATTTCCCATCCCCCAAGTAAAGCAGCACCTGTGCAGTCTGCTATAACCTGACCCTTTTGTTAAGTTACAAAATGTTGAAGATTACATTGCCTTTTTTTTCTTTTTTTTCTTTTTTTTTACAGCTGTTGGGTCATCGGATTCAGATTAACTGTGTCTAGGTCTCTAGCAAGGGGCGGCCTAATCCTCTCTTTCCGCCATTTTATAACTTTTTCCCCAACCGAAGACAGATATCCACCCATTGCACACCTGGGTGGGGTGAGGAAAATGGGAATAAAGTGCCTTTCCCGGTGACTGTGACTGGAAGTTCATTCCACACAACAGGTCCGAGATACCAGTGAAAGAAATCTCGGTGGCTTCTTCGTTTTGATTAAAGATGTTTGGCATCAGGATTGTGAAAACAAAGTACTTCAGGCTGATTGTACTGGTAGGATTCGTCGATATCAGTTGGCATCAGGATTGTAAAACAAAATACTTCAGGCTGATTGTACTGGTTGGATTCGTCGATATCAGTATTTCCGTTCGTTCCCTCACACTTGCACCGTGTTTGATTGCTGATTTTTTTATTTTTTTTTTATTTTTTATTTTTTTGTTCAGAAAGAAAACAACTAATGTTACCTGTATGGACTAAAAAAGAACATTTTGTTTGTCTATTGTACCGTGCTTTGTTCTTCAGGGGTTGACTGCGTCAGAATAAAGAGGAGATGTTTCAACAGGGAGTTTCAGGGCACGGGAGAGAACAGTGACAACAACAATCAATCAAAACAGACGTTGTGACGTATGGTTATGACACAACCTTGGGTAGACTCTCAAGGCCTTGATCAGTGCATGGGGTTTATATATGCCAATATCAGGCATCAGCTTTTTTTTCTTTCTTTCTTTTTCATTAATTTTTTTTTAAAATAATTTTTCCAACAGCAGTTGTAGCACAGTGTAAAATTATGGATCAGTTCTCACAGCCTTGACAACTCCTTGATAACTGAAACCCAACCGGAACTGTGACTATTTATTTATTTATTTATTTATTTATTTATTTATTTATTTATTTATTCATTTATTCGTGTATTCATTTATTTATTTATTTATTTATTTATTTATTTATTTATTTATTTATTCATTTACTTTTTATTTTATTCAGTCATTTGTTTATGTATTCAGCATTTATCTATCTATCTATCTATCTATCTCTCTATCTCTCTATCTATCTATCTAGCTATCTATCTATCTGTCTGTCTGTTCATTCATTTATTTCTTTATTTATCCATATGGCTATCTATTTATACATTCACTTATCTATTTATTTATCTATCAATCTATTTATCCATTCATTCATTTAGTTAGTTAGTTGTTTATTCATTTATCCATTTATTTATCTATTTATTTATTTATTTATCTGTCTATTTATCTGTCCATCTATCCATTCATCTATCTATCTATCTATCTATCTATATTGCCCTTCTTTCCAGCTAAGAGTTGCACGTACAGCCGTGTGGCCGGCAGGCAGAACACGGGGCAGACCGTGGCGGCCTATGGCGGTATGAGCGTGGCCAAGTGCGAGGAGTCGTGCAATATACTAGAGACCCTGCCCTTCACCTCCTCCGTCTGTGTGGGCTTCAACTATGAGACGAACCTCAATCTGTGCTTTCTGTACGACCAGAGCGCTCAGCTGGTCAGCAACGCCAATTACGATTATTACCAGCGCCGTTGCGTGGAGAGGGATCAGACAGGTGATTGTTAGGAGGAGTAGGAGGAGGAGGAGGAGTTGTTCAGGGATAGAAGGGGGAAGGGGGTGTGGGGGTTGTGGGGGCTTGGGGAGGGGGGACGGAGTTTGTCTGCGTGTGGGGGAGGTGGGTGGTAGGATGTGGTCAGGCCAGGGATGCTTTTTAGCGGCCCTGTTTTGTTTTTGTTTTTTCCTTTTTTTTCGCTTTTTTTTGTGCATGATTCTGATGATGCATGGCTTATATTTTCCAGTTTGTTGACTTGGAGGGAGCGGAAGCACTTAGCGCCAGTTCATCTGCATGCTGAGTTTGGCTGGCACTTTTGCTTTTAACCAGTTCAATGCCAGTGGCACTAATTTTGTTGTTGCTGTTTTCATTGTTGGAATTATTAACGTGTATTTGCATGCTGATTTCGTTTCGCAGTTCTTGTGTTTCAGGGTACAGGCTGAAAGCGTTTGCATAGTGCTGGATGTACGCGCTGAGAGGGTTTTTGCTTTGCTTTGGTCATAACTCGTTGCAATTTTGTTTGGGTGCTTGAGTTCCTCATTCACATTTCCAAGTTCACAGGGGGACGGGGAGGGGAGGGGGCTGGAGGTAGCATCCTGAGTATGATGTGTGTGTGTGTGTGTGTGTGTGTGTGTGTGTGTGTGTGTGTGTGTGTGTGTGTGTGTGTGTGTGTGTGTGTGCGTGCGTGCAGGTCTGCGTGAGTGTTCTGCTACTGCTTGGCAGTCTGAGTGACTTCGTCTTTTTTCTTTCTTTTTTTTTTTTCCTTTAAAAAAAATCGTGTCCTTGATTGTTTAACCACAGTCTGTCAAAAAGTGCAACATACAAAATATGAACTTCTAATATCTGTCATGCGCACCCATCCATCTCCCCCCCCCCCCCCACTACCCCCTTACGCCTATCCCCCTTTCTTTCCCCTCTCCTCCCCCCTCCCCTTCCCCCACCCCCTCCCTCCCCCCCAGGGCCCTGCACTGTTGTACCACTTAGTAGTGGGACATACTGTCACACATTTCGTGTGGAGAGCGACATAAACCAATCTTGATGAGACACTGCAATCTATTGCTCTCTCTCTCTCTCTCTCTCTCTCTCTCTCTCTCTCTCTCTCTCTCTCTCTCTCTCTCTCTCTCTCTCTCTCTGTGTTACTCGCTTCCGTTCCGTACAGATGTGAGCGATGTTGTGTCTCTCAGTTTGACGCTGTGTTATACTCGTACATTATACATGTATTAAGTGTTAAGTATAACTACATTTATATGCGCACATGTTTGTGTGTCTCTTAGAACAACGGCAGATGTGTAAGTCGGCCAAAGTGCTAATATATTCACCGTTGGAAAATAAAGATTCATTCATTCATCCATTCATTCATTCTCTCTCTCTCTCTCTTCTCTCTCTCTCTCTCTCTCTCTCTCTCTCTCTCTCTCTCTCTCTCTCTTGTTTGGCTTGCTTTTGGTTGTAGCTTAGATCTCAGCTAATCCCTATGTATGCACCTGACATCTGTACACGTATTTATGTGTGGTGAACCATCAATAATTTTTTATTTGTTTGTTTGTTTGCTTTTTTGTTTTGTTTTGCTTTGTTTTTAACTCTGTATCATTATATCCCCTGTTCTTGTCGCTCTGTTGAAAAAAAAAAAACTAGAAAGAGAGAGATGAAGAGACAGACAGATGGACAGACAGACAGACAGACAGACAGACAGAGAGAGAGGGGGGAATGGGGAAGTCTGAAAAGGTTTCAGGAGTTGGAATGGATCACTTACAGAAAATGGTCAAAACGCTGCAACCCGTTGTCCCTGAGTGGACAACTACTGTACGTCCACCCATTAATGTCCTTATCGATCAGCAGCTCTTGTGTCTTGTCCTGGCTTTGGGTGGTGGGCCTGTGGTTCTCCACTCACTTCCCGTGTTGTAAAGCGCTGAAATGTTGTGCCCTTTTAACCCATTGATTGCCGAATCTTGGTGAAATGAGATGAATTTGGCATGCATTCGAGCTGCATTTGCTATTTGAGTGATGGCTTAGAGGTAACGCGTCCGCCTAGGAAGCGAGAGAATCTGAGTGCGCTAGTTCGAATCACGGCTCAGCCGCCGATATTTTCTCCCCCTCCACTAGACCTTGAGTGGTGGTCTGGACGCTAGTCATTCGGATGAGACGATAAACCGAGGTCCCGTGTGCAACATGCATTTAGCGCACGTAAAAGAACCCACGGCAACAAAAGGGTTGTTCCTGGCAAAATTCTGTAGAAAAATCCACTTCGATAGGAAAAACAAATAAAACTACACGCAGGAAAAAATACAAAAAATGGGTGACACTGTAGTGTAGCGACGCGCTCTCCCTGAGGAGAGCAGCCCGAATTTCACACAGAGAAATCTGATGTGATAAAAAGAAATACAAATACAATACAAAATTTCCTGCGTGCCTTTTTTTAAATATAAAATTTG
>NC_134876.1:78321834-78326834 GCF_041734735.1 Babylonia areolata | reverse complement strand
GAGAGAGAGAGAGAGAGAGAGAGAGAGAGAGAGAGAGAGAGAACTCAGAACTCAAAACGTTTATTTTTCTTTAAGGATTAAGACTTTGGGCATGGCCCATTCTTCCAACCTGTCCTTGCTAATCTACATCAGTTACAATAGCACACATATATTTACTGAAAAGTGGAGAAAGTAAGAATTAAAAAAAAGAGAGGGAAAAGAAAAGTCCTGCAGGAAGAATATGATAAAGAACAGACACACACACACACACACGCGCCCGCGCGCGCGCGCGCACACAAACACACACACACACACACACACACACACACACATTGACAAAAAGATGAGGAAGAGAGAGAGAGAGAGAGAGAGCGTGTGTGTGTGTGTGTGTGTGTGTGTCTGTGTGTCTGTCTGTCTGTCGGAATCTTCACGCCGTCTCTCTGTCTGTCTGTCTATATGTATTTGTTGGTTTGTTCGTGTCGTTTATAGAAGTGGTAACGCTATTGATATTAATCATATTCGACTCGTCAGCTGATAACGATTACTGAACTTCGACGCGGCTTGCAAACATTGGTTTATCAGTAAAGCTCCTATTTGTGTTGGGTGTTTTTTTTGTTTGTTTTTTTCAAATGTTTTACATGAAGTGGAGATGTGTGTGATATAAAAACGGTGTCTGTGCTGAGTGATACATTGTGTCCGGTGTACATATGAGAATATGTACATTTAATTACTGATGTACCAGTGTTTTAGTAGGACTCTTTGCAGAGTTTTGCAGAAAAGTTGATATAATGTTTGAGTGCGTGTTTTTTTGTTTTGTTTTTTGTTTTGTTTTTTTGTTGTTGTTTTTTTACACGTCGGTTTTTAAACTGTACAGTTGGTTAAAGCGTTGGACTTTCAATCCGAGGGTCCAAGTAACGGCGTCTGGTGGGTAGACTTTTCCGATCTCCTAGGTCAGCATATGTACAGACCTGCTAGTGCCTGAACCCCCTTGGTGTGTATACGCAAGCAGAAGATCAGATACGCACGTTGAAGATCCTGTAATCCATGTCAGCGTTCTGTGGGCTATGGAAACAAGAACATACCCAGCATGCACACAAGCGAAAACGAAATATGGCTGCCTACATGGCAAAGTAAAAACGGTCATACACGTTAAAGCCCACTCGTGTACATACGAGTGAACGTGGGAGTAGCAGCCCACGAACGAAGAAGAAACTGTGCAGCGAAATTGTGCATGTTTTACATGAAAAAGTGCGAATTAAATTGATTTAAACCTGCTACTACTACTACCACTACTACTACTACGATTTATTGTTTATTATTATTACTACTACTACAACTACTACTACCACTACGAGTTATTATTATTATTATTATTATTATTATTATTATTATTATTATTATTATAACTTTTTTATCATCATTATCATCACTCTTCTTCTTCTTCTTCTTCTTCTTCTTCTTCTTCTTATCATCATCATCATCATCATCATCATCATCATCATCATCATCATTATCAATATTATTATTTCTCATCACCATCATCATCATCATCATCATCATCATCATCATCATCACCATGTGGTCACTTTGTTTTGCAGGTGACCGATGCGAGAGGAATCCTGACGACTGTGTTGGGAACCTGTGCGATACTGTCGGCACTTTACGATGCGACGATGGCCTCGGTGACCACACTTGTGTCTGTCGTCCAGGTTACACTGGCGCAAACTGCTCTGTGAGTTCGTGCATGGAAAACGTGCTGTTGTTGTTGGTGCTGTTGTTGTTGCTATTGTTGTTGTTGTTGCTGTTGTTGCTGATGCTATTATTGTTGTTGTTGCTATTGTTGTTGTTATTGTTGTCGGTGTTGCTATTGTTGTTGTTGTTGATGATGCTATTGTTGTTGTTGTTGCTATTGTTGTTGTTGTTGATGCTATTGTTGTTGTTGTTGCTGTTGTTGTTGTTGCTATTGTTGTTGTTATTGTTGTCGGTGTTGCTATTGTTGTTGTTGTTGTTGTTGCTATTGTTGTTGCTGTTGCTGTTATTGCTGATGCTATTATTGTTGTTGTTGCTATTGTTGTTGTTGTTTGCTATTGTTGTTGTTGATGCTATTGTTGTTGTTGTTGCTGTTGTTGTTGATGCTGTTGTTGTTGATGATGCTATTGTTGTTGTTGTTACTATTGTTGTTGTTGTTGTTGTTGATGATGATGCTATTGTTGTTGCTGTTGCTGTTATTGCTGATGCTATTATTGTTGTTGTTGCTATTGTTGTTGTTGTTGATGCTATTGTTGTTGTTGCTGTTGTTGTTGATGCTACTGTTGTTGTTGTTGCTATTGTTGCTGTTGTTGTTGATGCTATTGTTGTTGTTGCTGTTGTTGATGATGCTATTGTTGTTGTTGTTGTTGCTATTGTTGTTGTTGCTGTTGTTGATTATGCCATTGTTGTTGTTGTTGTTGATGTTGCTATTGTTGTTGTTGTTGCTATTGTTGTTGTTGTTATTGTTGTTGTTGCTATTGTTGTTGTTGTTGCTATTGTTGTTGTTGCTGTTGTTGTTGTTGTTGTTGCTGTTGTTGTTGTTGTTGTTGTTGTTGTTGCTATTGTTCTTGTTGCTATTGTTTTTGTTGTTAACATTTGATTTCTCTTGTGTGTTGTTTTCCACACGTATAAGTGAAGAACAACAAACAAACC
The DNA here is from genome assembly GCF_041734735.1 of Babylonia areolata. Taxonomy (NCBI): domain Eukaryota; kingdom Metazoa; phylum Mollusca; class Gastropoda; order Neogastropoda; family Buccinidae; genus Babylonia; species Babylonia areolata. The sequence goes on along the minus strand of NC_134876.1, from coordinate 78,324,173 downwards.
AAAAAAAAAAAAAAAAAGACACATACACAAGCAAAACAGAGATAAACAACAACACAAAGTTTCCCTGAATACAAATCAAAAGAAATACCATTGACATTTTTTGGGTTTTTTTTTTTTCTTTATCCTTGTTTTATTTATGCTGCTTAGACACCCAGTTGTGGTGTGGTGATTACTGGTTAATCTGGTGTGGTATAGACTGTGTGTGTGTGTGTGTAGGAGCGGGCGGGGGGGGGGGGGTGCTTGTGTGCGTGTGCGTGCGCGCGCGTGTGTGTGTGTGTGTGAATTATTATTTACGTGTGTGTCATCATTGGCCTATTTGTATGTGCGTCTGCATGATTTCGTATAACTGATCATCTTGAAATGGGACATTCTGCGAATGATAAATGTGTATTTCGTATTATCACTATGATTATGATTAGTAGTCGTAGTAGTAGTGATAGTAATAGTCGTAGTGGGGGTAGTAGTAGAATTATCGTTTGTATTATTATTATTATTATTATTATTATTATTATTATTATTATTATCATTGTTGTTGTTGTCAGTTATGAAATGTCTGTGTGTCTGTAAGTGTATGCTTGTGTGTGTGTGTGTGTGTGTGTGTGTGTGTGTGTGTGTGTGTGTGTGTGTGTTATGTTACTCTGTATTGATAAAAAAAAATGAAATCAACAAATACCTAGTGTTAATCACATCTCTGTGTTTAATTACAATGTGCTGTCTCCAGCCAATTCTCTTACCGTGACTATATGTATGTGTATGAGTGTGACGATTGTATGTGAGATTTATGTCAACTTCGTATTATAAGAATCTTATATTAAAAGTGTTCCGTGGAGGTGCATGCAACTGAGGCCTACAAAAAGAAATAGATAGATAAATAAAGAAATATATAAATAGGAATTGGATATATTTGTATGGATTTGTATTGAATGGCTGTGATTCTCGTACACGTTGTTTATGTTGTTACATACACCAGAAATGGATTTCTCTTCACCTGAGATGATAAAATCCATTATATTTTATATATATATGATGATAATGATGATGATGATATGGATACTTATAACCCACTCAGTACGGCCAGTCCTCTCTTCTCCTCTACACAGACCCCTCGGACGTCCAGTGGGTGTCTGAATGACCCAACCTTTAGCTTCCGTCGTCAGAATTGTTGTATTCTTTGTCAACATTCACCTCTTCAGTATAAGAGCCTTCCGCTGGCAATATTTTGATGATGGTAATTGGGCTGAAACGCCGTTCGTATGGAAAGAGATAACCATAGTGCCTATCCTCGCGATACAAAGTCGGGGTCATTAATTTTGCACACAACAGACTGTGCCAAACCTGGGTTAGAGCTCGACTGATGGCTACCATCTGGGTGGGCGGGGCACTCACCATTCGTTTCCTGTGTCACTCTGTCGACAGGAGGACATTAACGACTGTCTGAGCAAGCCTTGCGACCACGGGGCCGAGTGCGTGGACCAGGTGAACGGCTACAGGTGCGAGTGTTTGCCTGGCTGGACGGGTTCGAACTGCGAGACTGTGCTGGATCTGTGCGCTACCACCACCTGTTTCTTCGGCAACAACTGCACAACGCTGTTCAACGACTATGTTTGCAGGTGTGTGTGTGTGTGTGTGTGTGTGTGTGGGGGTGTGGGGGGTGGGGGGAGCAGAGCAGTGGGGGTAGTGTGTGTGTGTGTGTTGTGTTGTGTGTGTGTTGTGTTGTGTTTTGTCGTGGTGTGTTGTGTTGTGTGTGTGTTGTGTTGTGTGTGTTGTGTCGTGTGTGTTGTGTTGTGGTGTTGTGTGTGTGTGGTGTATGTAGTGTGTGTGTGTGCGTGTGTGTGTGTGGTGTATGTAGTGTGTGTGTGTGTGTGTGTGTGTGTGTGTGTGTGTGTATGTTTGTGTGGTGTGTGTGTGTGTTTCTGTGTGTGTAGTGTGTGTGTGTGTGTGTGTGTGTGTGTGTGTGTGTGTGTGTGTGTGTGTGTGTGTGTGTGTGTGTGTGTGTGTGTGTGTGTGTGTGTGTGTGTGTTTTACACTGTTTTTAAGACAATATTTTTTTTTAGTGGGCTGGTACTGTTCAGGGACTATTTTCTATATTTGTTTGAATGTTTCTTTACTTTATTTATGCCTCATTCATGGTTACAATGTTAATGTTTGAATGTGTTTGATGCCGCAGGGAAAGAGCGGTATAACTGTACATTCTTCTTCTTCCACTTCCTCTTCCACTTCCTCTTCCACTCCCACTTCCTCTTCCACCTCTTCTTCCTCTTCCACTTCCTCTTCCACTTCCACTTCCTCTTCCACTTCTTCTTCCACTTCCACTTCCTCTTCCACTTCTTCTTCCACTT
>NC_134876.1:78314334-78316834 GCF_041734735.1 Babylonia areolata | reverse complement strand
AGCTGGGTTGTTTGTTTGTTTTTTGTTTGTTTGTTTGTTTTTGTTGTTTGTTTGTTTGTTTGTTTGTTTGTTTTTGGTTGTTCTTTTTTAATTATCAAATATGATGATTGATTGCTTGGGGAAAGCATTGTGGTCAAATATCAAAGAAGACTGCGCGCACGGTCGCTCACTTTTTCAAAATGTTTATGAAGTCTTTTTCACGTTTGTTTTGGTTTGGTTTGGTTTGGGTTTTGTATTTCAGATAATGACGATAACTATGACGTAATTTTTGTTTTTGTTGTTGTCCATATATTGATGAAGTCTATGAATGACACATCCTTTTTTTTTTTCTCCACCCAGATATCGATGAAGACTACGACATGTGCTTCTCCCCGTCGCTGAAGGCAGCCGGAGCCGCCATGCCGTACCCCGTTTCGGTGTCAGAGCTGGAAGGGCTGACACTGATGGTGTGGGTTCGCTTCCAGCAGTCTGGCGGCACCGGCACCTTCCTGACAGTCTACACCACGGGGTGAGTTTAGTTTCAGTGTCAGTATCAGCAGCTCAAGGAGGCGTCACTGCGTTCGGACAAATCCACATAACGCTACACCACATCTGCCAAGCAGATGCCTGACCAGCAGCGTAACCCAACGCGCTTAGTCAGGCCTTGAGAAAAAAAGAAGAGAGTTAATAAATAATAGATAAATACATAAAAAAGAACTACTACTACTAATAATAATATGTGTAAGGCGCAAAAAATTGATGGTCAACTATAAGCGTACAAAAAATAAATAAATAAATAAATAATAATAATAAAGAAAACGGGGTCAGTGAGTGGTCAATGTAACCCGGGTGTCCGAATGGCTCTGAATGTGATGTGACAAACTGGCAGGAGATGGGGGGTGATGGGGGGAGAGGAGGGGCGGGATGGGGGTTAGGGGGGGGAGGAGACATCCGTCATGTATTGTTTGTTTTGTCTCTCTCTTCTTCTTCTTCTTTTTTTTTTTTTTTTTTTGTTATTTAAAAAGAAAACATAGACCTATTACCTCTTTCACTTCTCACGGACTCAGAAGCATAGGGAACAATTTTGGTTGCAAAGCAGTAGGGAAAAGGGGACTCGCGTATCCATTTAGAGAGAGAGCTAGATAGAGGGGACACAGAGAAAGCGATAGGGGGAGGCGGGGGGGTGGGGGGGGCGTAACTCCTAGAACACAGTGTACAGTTTCTTCCTTTTGAGTGTGTCTTTGATGGAGTCGCTATGATCCTTTATTGTTTCTCTTTCTTTTTTTCAAAACGTTTTGCCAACATCTGCTATTTTATCCTCTCTCTGTCTCTGTCTGTCTGTCTGTCTGTCTGTCTGTCTGTCTCTTTCTCTATCTCTCTCTCTCTCTCTCTCTCTCTCTCTCTCTCTCTCTCTCTCTCTCTCTCTCTCTCTCTCTCTCTCTCTTCCGAGATGAATTAGTATAACTATAAACATGGTGAGTACGAACATGCTATGTATTTTTCATCCAGTTATCGGTTACTCACGTACAACTTTTTTTTTTCTTTGTGTGTGTGTGTGTGTGTGTGTGTGTGTGTGTGTGTGTGTGTGTGTGTGTGTGAAGAACGATTTTTTTTAATTGCCCCATTGTATCCCCCACCCCTTTGTGTATGGGCCGGTGGCCTTCACAATTAAACCTGTGTCAGTGTCAGTGTTTCTCTATTCCGAGTATTACTGAAAACGTTTTTTTTCTCAGTCAGGTGACCATCATGATAATGGTTTGAAATTTCAGTGCGACGTCCCAGCGAACTGACGTCATTCGTCTAGATGACTCCGGGTTGTATGTCAACCTGTTTGGCATCCAGACCCTATCCCACGACCTTTTCCCCATCAACGACGGACTCTGGCATCTGGTGGTAGTCTTCTGGAACTCTGCCGCCGGTACTTTGGACCTGACCGTCGACTACCTCCGTCAGGACAAGATCTATGTCTATGGGGAGAGACAGAACCTCACTGCGAAGTGAGTCTGGTTGCATCAGGTGTTGGCTTTGTTCACGTTTAGTCAAGTTTCGTTAAGTAAGATGGTTTCCTTGATAAACCCTGTTGGCTTTTTTCCGGTCAGCCTTGCCAGCAGATAGTCAGGACTTTCTAATATTGTGTAAGTATATATGTATCTTTTTATGTTTGGTTCGTTTGTGATGTTGGTTTTCTTCTCTGATTTTTGTTTTTTGTTTTGTTTTGTTTTGTTTTCTTGAGAAACTTTTATTTTCATAACCACGATTCTTTTATTTTATGCTCTTTTCTTCCAGCCCCTCCATGTCAGAGTATAATACAAAAAGGCTGGCAGTGTTGTGAAAAAATAGTGTGAATTGTAAAATATGCGGTTAGTTATACATCTCCGTTTCTGGCTTGTATCCACCCTCTCTCTCTCTCTCTCTCTCTCTCTCTCTCTCTCTCTCTCTCTCTCTGTCTCTCTTTCTCTCTCTCTCTCTCACACACACACACGCACGCACGCATGCACGCAAGCACGCACGCACGCACTCT
>NC_134876.1:78294334-78299334 GCF_041734735.1 Babylonia areolata | reverse complement strand
TGGACGCTAGTCATTCGGATGAGACGATAAATCGTGGTCCCGTGTGCAGCATGCACTTAGCGCACGTAAAAGAACCCACGACAACAAAAGGGTTGTCCCTGGCAAAATTCTATAGGAGAATCCAATTCGATAGGAAAACAAATAAAGTTGCAAGCAGGAAAAAAAGAAGAAAAAAAGGATGGCGCTCTCAGTGTAGCGACGCACTGTCCCTGGGGAGAACAGCCCGAATTTCACACAGATAAATCTGTTGTGACAAAAAAAAAGGGTAACACAATGCGTTGATACATTACATTGTTTGTTGTTGTTGTTTTCACACACCAGTGAAGTGTCCAGCCGGGTCCAGGGCCAACGCCAGCGTGACGGGGTGCGAGCTGTGTCCGGTTGGTCAGTTCCAGCCGCTGCCCAACCAGCTGCAGTGCCAGAACTGCTCGGTCAATTTCATCACGGCACAGTCCGGCTCCCAACTGGCCTCTGACTGTCAGCGTAAGTGCTGGGTGGGGCTGATCAGGAGGAATGATGAGATCGTATAATTAGTACGTTCATTATTATGCACACGCATGGAAATCCTTTACAGCTTAGTTTTTTTCTTTCTTTTCTTTGTGAAGGACTGTGACTCTCAAACTAGGAAGGAAAATTGCACTGCCTCTTAGTGCTACATTCTTTGGGGGTGGGGGTGGGAGGGCTCATTGGCTTTTGAGTAACCATCCCCAACGCCGACTGTACTAAAACCCTCTTGGCCGAGAGAGTAGGAATGTAACTTGGGAAAGACACTCTCCTCTATAATCAAATTCTAGCCCAGATATTCAGGACACCAGTTGTCTCCTCTGCTGCCCTGATGGTCATGGTCGGACACGACTGACTGTCATACATACGTAGATACATGCATACATACATGCATGCATACATACATACACACGCAGCGCCCCATGCCTCTTCACGTGAATTAGGAAGGAGAAGATAGATTCGATAGGCTCACGCGGCTTGACCAGCGCGTGTGTAGGTCAAACATCTTGCTCTCGCCTCTCAAAAAAAAAAAAAAAAAAACAAAAAAAAAAACGGGCCCAACAGCTGAGTGGTTAAAGCGTTCTTCAACTTTCAATCTGAGGGTCCCAAGTTCGAATCGCGGTCACGGCGCCTGGTGGGTAAAGGGTGGAAGCCAACAAATGTGCAGACCTGCTAGTGTCTGAACCCCCTTCGTGTGTATACGCATGCAGAAGATCAAATGCACACGTTAAACATCCCGTAATCCATGTCAGCGTTCGGTGGGTTATGGAAACAAGAACATACCCGGCATGCACCCGCTCCCAAGAACGGAGTATGACTGCCTGCATGGCGGTGGTAAAAACAGTCATCTTGTACATACGAGTGAACTATTCTGGATTTTAGATTGCCGTTTGCCATTTAAAAAGAATGTACGCACAAGCCACTTCATTGAAATCATTGTAGATACTGTTACCACTATCATAGAAAGAGAGAGGAAGAAGAGGAGGGAAAATGGAGACAAAGAAAAGAAGGAAAAAATAAATAAAAGAGAGGAAAAAAGAAAGGGTTTAAGTAACGCTTTCCGTTCTTAGTGTAGGGATCTTGGATCAAAGCTGCAAGTAAATGACGGGCTGGAGCTGTGTCGGTCGAGGTTTATCCCCCAGGGGAACCCTTCCCTTGCCAGAGTGGTCTAGCCTAGATACTGCGCGCGAAATAAAAGGTCCTTTTCTTTCTTTATATGTAGAATTAGTGCTTTTTTCTTTCTTTTTTTGTCCTGCCGATCCCCCAAAACAATAACAGAATAATCACTATTTGATTGTGGTCACTCTATGAAAGGAAGGAAGAAAAGAAGGAAGGTTCGTGCTGTACACGGGACCTGACACTCTTGTTGTTGTCGTTGTCGCAGAGTTCTGTCCTTCGGGCTACGAGGTGGTGTCTGGTCAGTGCGTAGCCTGCCCCGTGGCCACCTACAAGGACAACCTCAAGGATCCACTGTCCGCCTGCAAGAGCTGCCCCGCCGGCTACCTGACCGCAGGCAACACCTCCACCTCCCGCTCTGACTGTTCCATACGTAAGCGTTTGTTAAGATACACGCACGCACTCACATACAAGCAAACCACACACACACACACACACACACACACACACACACACCACACACACACGCACGCACGCACGCACGGCTGTGCATCAACACGGCTGTTTGCATGCATAATGTGATAATGTGATGTATGTAAATGCTCCCCAAAAGATCACAGAAACTTTCAAACATAATCACCACTGACACATCCATATGTTATGTATACCTAGACCTATAAACAACCTTCATAAATACAGCTTCCTGTACGCTGGTGGAAATTTATGTAATAACCTTCCACTTAATTTAAAGGATATAGCGAATAAAAATGTGTTCAAGAAAAATAAGAAAAATCATCTTATTAACTGTGCAAAAGATGAACAATAACAAGGATCTATATCTATTGGTTACCGCTTGATCTATTATTTGTGAAATGTTTTGGATATGCTTTCAGTGGCGGTATGCTTTTGTTGTATGAGGGTGTATAATGATAAATGATAAATCAATTCAATTCAATATAAAAACACTTTATTAATCCACATGGAAATTAACGTGTGCAATCACAGGCTCGTTGTAGACACTAACATAAAAATGAATATGTGTACCATACAATACGCTAAAACAAGTCAGATAAAAACTCTCAGTAACTGACTAAAACAACCCCCCAGCCCCCACCCCCACCCCCACCCCTACACATGCGCACACATTAAGACAATAAAGTATTGCACAACAATATATACCGATAGAAAACATCCAGCAAATAAGATATAAATATTTAACCCTCACCCTCACCCCTACCCACTCACATGTAAAGACAAGGTAGTGTACAACAATGTAAACAAAACAAAAATCCAACAAAATAGATCGTATAATTATGTAAAATGCACACACACACACACACACACACACACACACACACACACACACACACACTCACACTTGGTATTAAAAATAGCGCTGAATCTTGTGCGGAGACAAATCAAAGCGCTTTCGCACTAGCCATTCACACGCATGCATAACTCTAAAACTGGAGAAACTGAAGAATTACATGTACAATATTTTTGTGCGCATCATTTTCAAAAAATGTTTCCTATTTAAGTGTACCCCCTTCAAATTGGGCCATGGCCTTTCATGAATAAAGTTTCGTTATCGTTTTCGTTATCTCCAGTTTGCAGTGACCAGGCAAGAAAGTTTTGAGATGTGTTCACAACTATTATCTTGTTTTTTTCTCGCCGCCTTGTCTGAAGGCCGTTGTAACGTTTGAAGGACATTAACAACTTTGTCATTGTCATTCTCTCTCTCTCTCTCTCTCTCTGTCTCTCTGCAGGGAACTGCACAGCAGGGTTCTTCATCCAGAGCGGTGACAACGGGGTCAAGACGTGTGCCCAATGCCCGCAGGACGAGTTCAACCCCCTGCCCTACCAGCCCTCCTGCCGGCCCTGTTCCAACGGCACCGGCACCCGCCAACCTGGGGCTGACAGCGAGGGGCTGTGTGAAGGTGAGGGGAGTGATTTTTTTTTTTTTTTTTTTTTTTTGGGTGGGGGGGGGGTGTTGGTGGGAGGTGGAGAGCGTGGGGGGGGGGAGGGTAGGTGAGGACAGTGTTGTAGTTGCTGCTGAGTAAGAAGCAAGAATGTGTGTGTGTGTGTGTGTGTGTGTGTGTGTGTGTGTGTTTTCCACAGACTAATTCATGCTTGTTTTTAGTTGTTTTTTTTTGTTGTTGTTTTGTTTTTGCTTTTGTCTTGTTTTGTTTTCTTCTTCTTTGAAGGTGATTCATGTTGTGTTGTTGTTGTTTTTCCACAGACTGATTTTTTTTCATAGTGATTTTTTTTTTTTTTTTTTTTTTTTTTACGAACTTATTCCCGTGGGGTTTTTTTGTGTGTGTCCTTTCCTCCCCCTCTTTCAAACCCACCCAGCGTTCTGTGAGGATGGTCAGGAGCTGGTGAACGACACGTGCACGCCGTGCCCTCGAGGCTTCTACAAGAACAACACCGATGACCGCTTCGGTCAGTGCTCCATGTGCCCCCCGGACTTCATCACCGCTGGCAACGGGACCGCCTCGCAGGCTGAATGCAGCATCAGTATGTGACGTTGTTCTTATGAAGAAGATGATGATGATGATTACGTTATTGATGTTGACGATGATGATGACGATGATGAGGGGGGAGTGTATAAACCATGATTTTGGATACTAGGTAAGTTTCAATAGTTTTAGAGTTTGTGTTGGTTTGATTGAATAAATCTTATTTTGACAATTACTTTTTTTTTCTCTTCTGATTAACTTTCTTTCTTTTTTTTTTATAGAGATGAAGGTGAAGACATTTTCATCAAATATTGATAAAAGTGTAATGCTCCTAACAAGCAATGAGCGTGACTACACTTTGCACCAGCAGATAACTGGTGACGGTTTGCTGTGTGACTGTATAGCAAGGAGCACGACGGAATAAGAACACGAATCATACAAACAGGATGACTTCCATAAAGCGTACGGAGTATCATGTGCATCAAAATGTTCCCTGTTAACAGGATTATTATCTACCTATAGGGTAGATGCAAAAACGGTGGACACGGAACAAACGCACCCATCAGCAGATAACATAATTCTTCTTTCCATTTTTGACTCACTTGCGTAAACAAAGTGAGTCTATGTTTTAACCTGGTGTTCGGTTGTGTGTGTGTGTGTGTGTGTGTGTGTGTGTGTGTGTGTCTGTGTGTGTGTGTCTGTGTCTGTGTGTGTGTGTCTGTGTGTCCGTGGTAAACTTTAACATTGACATTTTCTCTGCAACTACTTTGTCAGTTGACACCAAATTTGGCATAAAAATAGGAAAAGTTCAGTTCTTCCCAGTCATCTTGTTTAAAACAATATTGCACCTCTGGGATGGGCACAAAAAAAAAATAATGAAGCCTAATTATATGCAAACTGCATTTACTGTTATATTTATAT
>NC_134876.1:78284334-78289334 GCF_041734735.1 Babylonia areolata | reverse complement strand
TCGGAGACAGAGACGGAGTATATAATTATGTATGGAGAGAGAGAGAGAGAGAGAGAGAGAGAGAGAGAGAGAGAGAAACGAAACAACAACAGCAAAACAGAGAGAGATGGCTGGGTTTTAATTTGTCTGTTTTATGAATTTTCAATATCCATCAACAACAAAAAAGGGACAGATTGATTCATTTGTTTATCTATTTATTCATTTGTTTGTTTGTTTGTTTGTTTATTCATTCATTTATTTGTTAATTTCTTTGTTTATTTATTCACTTAATCATTTATCTATTTATTGATTTACTTTTGCTTCTCTCTGTGTCTGTCTGTCTGTCTCTCTCTCTCTCTCTCTCTCTCTCTCTCTCTGTGTGTGTGTGTGTGTGTGTGTGTGTGTGTGTGTGTGTGTGTGTGTTTGTGAGCAGTCAATTTTCGCAGGTGTTCAAGACACGAATGTACTCTGTATAACCTAGCCATACACACACACACACACACACACACACACACACACGAAGCATTCAAGAGATTATGTACAGTTACCTGGTGAATGTTGACTATTTGTGTTAACTATTTTTGTTGTTGTTGCTGTTGTTGATTTGAATTGTCGATTTACTGTGTCATGTCATTTCCTCGTCATTTATCAATGAATCCACCCCCACCCTACCCCCCAACCCCCCACCCTCCCACTCGCCCGCCTTCAGTAAGGGGGCTCTGGCCTTATCTGAAAAAAAAAAAAAAAAAAAAAAAACACCCAAAAAAACAAAAAAACGTTCGTTTGTTCTCTGTCTGTGTGAGCAGCGGATTGCCCGGCGGGGCTGGAGCTGAACGTGAGTAGCGAGGCGTGTCAGCCCTGTGAGAGGGGCTACTACCGGGACAAGAGCTCCCCCACCCAGACCACCTGTGTCCTGTGCTCTCCCGACTTCATCACGCCTTCCACTGGGGCGGCCTCGCCCAGTGACTGCAACGTGGGTGAGTTGCTGGTGGTGGTGGTGGTGGTGCTTTGGTTTTGTTTGTTTGTTTGTTTGTTTGTTTGTTTTGGATGATGAGGTCCTACTGAGATGTTTGTTTGGTTTGGGGGCTGCTGCCCTCCGGGGGTAGGGTCCAGCGTCTGAAAATGATGTGACTCGCCCCCCCCCCCTCCACCCACTACCTCCCCCACCCTCAACCCCCGACACCCCCAAGCACGGTTTGTTTGTAACACTCCCTCCGTTTAGTGGGTTGTTTTTTTTTATAGACTCAGTAGTCATTCTTCATTACATCGAATGTGTGTGTGTGTGTTTTTTTTTGTTGTTGTTGTTGTTTTGTTTTTGTTTTTGTTTTTTGTTGTTGTTTTTTTTGTTCTGTTTTGTTTTGATTTTTTTTTTCTTTCTTTTTTTTTTTTTTTTTCCTCTCCGTTTGGTGTTTTATCAAAACAGAGACTTATTTTCCAACCCACATTTTGTGTTTTTTTAATGAACTTTCTCCGTTTGGTGTTTTTTTGTTTTGTTTTCTTTATAGACTCAGCAGTCATTCTTCATTTTATCGAATGTGTTTCTATTTGTTTATATTGTGTGTGCGTTTTTTTGTTTTGTTTTTTGTTGTTTTGTTTTGTTGTTGTTGTTGTTGTTTGCCTCTCCATTTGGTGTTTTATCAAAAATGAGTCTTATTTTACAACCCACATTTTTTTTTTTTTTTATAACTTTCTCCGTTTCGCATTTTTATAGACTCGGCAGTTATTCTTCATTTTATCGAATGTCTTGCGTGTGTGTGTGTGTGTGTGTGTGTGTGTGTGTGTGTGTGTGTTTGTTTGCCCTCATCACCGTCCTCCTCCAGTCAACTGCACGCTCCCGGGGCGGTACCTGGACGTTGGGGCCAACCAGTGCAAGGAGTGCCCAGAGGGCACCTTCAACTCGGAGTGGTGGGCCGAGTCCTGCCAGTCCTGCCCCACTGGCTTCACCACCAAGACCTCTGGCCTGGCCTCTAACGACAGCTGCTACCGTGAGTACATGTACACACACACACACACACACACACACACACACACACACACACACACACACACACACACACACACACACACACACACACACACACACACAGCGTGGCGTGGAGGGGCGTTGGGATGGGATAGGGGTGGAGGTGATGCTGCTGCCATGTGTGTGTGTGTGTGTGTGTGTGTGTGTGTGTGTGTGTGTGGTTCTCTTGCTCTTTGCTTAAAATGTATTATGGAGAAGAAAAGAACCACACCAAACAAAGGAACAAAGAAACAAGACAAAAATGAACTCATACAGCGTGGGCGGGTCTAAAGCATGACTTTGTAATGAATCAATGTTATTTAGTGTGTGTGTGCGTGTGTGTGTGTGTGTGTGTGTGTGTGTGTGTGTGTGTGTGTGTGTGTGTGTGTGTGTGTGTGTGTGTGTGTGTGTGTGTGTGTGTGTGTGTGTGTGTGTGTGTGTGTGTGTGTGTGTGCAGGTGCATGTGTGCGTGCGTGCGTGTGTATGTGCGTTTATGCTGTTGTTTTTTGTTGTTTTTTTTCGTTTATGTTTTCTTGATTATTGTACACAAACACACACAAGAAAACAAACAACTCACGTTTGTGACCATCACCGCCACCACCCCTCTATTTCATTATTCATTTCATTTTAGGTGCAACACCACAACTTGATAATAATAATAATAATAATAATAATAATAATAATGTCCTTATTTACCCCCCTCCCCTCCACGAACCCCTAACCCCTATCCCACCCCCAACCCCCTACCCCAAACCCCCACACACACGCCCACAACCCCACACCCGCTCCAAAACTGTGTTTACTATCTAAATGATTTGAATACTTGCAGGTGACTGCCCCTCCGGGCAGCAGGTGGACGAGAACACCAACATGTGCAGCCCGTGCTCCCAGGGCACCTTCCGCAACAGGAGCCTCTCTTGGACCTGCCAGCTCTGCCCCTCCCCCCTCACTTCCCCCGGCCCGGGGGCGACTTCCGCCGATGACTGCACTGTCCGTAAGTTTGAATGAAATAAAAGTTTGTCGTGATCATCATCCGGGGATGGGGGTGGGGGGTGGGAGGGAGTATGAGGGGGGGGGGGGGTCACCAGCTGTGGGTTTTTTTTTTTTTTTTTTTTTTTTTTTTTGGGGGGGGGGGTTGGTTGTTGTTTTCTTTAGGGGGGGGGGGGGCGGGTTGCCGGTGGTGGTGGTTGTGGTAGCGGTGGTGGTGCTGCTGCTGGCTGGTTGGGGGGGGGGGGGGTCGTGTCACCAGCTGTGGGGTTTTTTGGGAGTTTTTTTTTGTGGTGGTGGTGGTAGTGGTGGTGGTGGTTGTGATGGTGAATTTGGTGGTGGTTGTGGTGGTGGTGGTAGTGGTGGTGGTGGTGGTGGTGGCTGTGGTGTTTTTGGTGGTGGTGGTGGTGGTTGTGGTGGTGGTGGTAGTGGTGGTGGTGATGGCTGGTGGTGGTGGTGGTGGTTTTGGTGGTGGTGGTGGCTGGTGGTGGTGGTGGCTGGTTGTGGGGGTGGTGGTTGTGGTTTTGGTGGTTGTGCTGCTGCTGCCTGGCTGGTGGTAGTGGTGGTTGTGGTGGTGGTGGTGGTGGCTGTCGTGGTGGTGGTGGTGGCGATGATGGTGGCTGGCTGTGGTGGTGGTTGTGGTGGTGATGGTGTCTGGCTGTGGTGGTTGTGGTGGTTGTGGTGATGGTGGTGGTGGCTGGCTGTGGTGGTGGTGGTGGTAGTGGTGGTGGTGCCTGGCTGATGGTGGTTGTGGTGTTTTCTCTGTCTGGCTTTATTTGAACGGTGTTCATCTTTTTTTTCTTTGCTTTTGCTCTGTTGTTGTTTGTTTGTGTGTGTGTGTGTGTGTGTGTGTGTGTGTGTGTGTGTGTGTGTGTGTGTGTGTGTGTGTGTGTGTGTGTGTGTGTGTGTGTGTTTTGTTTTGTTTTTGGTGGGGGGATTAATAGGGGGGGGGGATGTAGGTGGGCCGTTTCAAACACACACACACACACACACACACACACACACACGTACGCATACACATATTCACACATGTAAACACCCACACCCACATTCACACACACACACACACACACACACACACACACACACACACACACACACACACACACGCCCCAAACACCCACGCCCCAAACACCCACTCCCACCCGCACATATACAGTTATTATTTCAGACGCATATACATATTACGGTTTCTGTGTTTAAAAAAAGAGCAAAAATATCAGTGTTGTTGAATTTCCTTCTGTGTATGTGTGTATGCTTGTGTGTGTGTGTGTGTGTGTGTGTGTGTGTCTGTGTGTGCGTGCTTTTGTGTACGTGCATATTTCTGTGTGTGTGTTTCTGTGTGAGTGTATATATGTCGACGTGTGTATCCGTGTGTGTTTTGAGTGCTTGCCTGTCTGTGTATGTATGACAGTCAGTCGTGTCCGACTATGACCATCAGAACAGCAGAGGAGGCAACTGCTGTCCCGACTATCTGGGCTAGAATTTGATGAAAGTGGAGAGTGTGTCTTGCCCAAGTTACATTCCCACCCCTCTCAGCTCAAGAGGGTTTAAGGACAATTGGCGGCGCTACGATAGTTCCAAAAGACCAACTGGTCCACAAGGCTGCAGCACTAAGAGCCAGTGCAAAATAGTGCCTCCTAGTTTGAGAATCATAATCCTTCACAAAAGACTGAGCTGTAAAATGATTTCTCATTAGCGACGGAGAAACCATTGATGATTCAGCTCTCACTTTTAGTGTTGTATAGAATGTGATGTATCTGTGCGGCCTGTGTTCTTGTGTGTTTCACAGCAACCTGTGGGGCGGGGTCGTTCTACGAGGCTGCCCGCTCGGCGTGCTCCCCCTGCTCCCCGGGCACCTACCAGCCCCAGTCGGGGAGCCGCTCCTGCCTGTCGTGCGGAACGAGTCGAACCACCCTCTCCAGCGGCGGCACCTCCCAGTCGGATTGCATCGGTACGTTCGCGCGGTTTATATATATATATATATGTATATATATATATATATATATATATATATATATATATATATATA
>NC_134876.1:78246834-78279334 GCF_041734735.1 Babylonia areolata | reverse complement strand
ATGCAACTCTCTCTCTCTCTATCTCTCAGTCTCTCTCTCTCTGTATGTATGTCTGTCTCTCTCTGTCTGTCTCTCTCTGTCTCTCTCTCTCTGTCAGCCTCTCTGTCTCTGCCTCTCTGTCTCTCTCTGTCTGTCTGTCTCTCTCTCTATGTCTGTCTCTCTGTCTGCCTGTCTCTCCCTCTCTCTGTGTCTGTCTGTCTGTCTCTGTCTCTGTGTGTGTCTCTCTCTCTCTCTCTCACTCTCTCTCTCACACACACACACACACACACACACACACACACACACACACACACACACACCTCACTGAAACGGTCTCCCTCCATTCGTTCAGACCCGTCCAAGAGCACGAGTGACACAGAAATCATCATAGGAACTGTCATCGGCGTCCTGGCCTTGCTGTTGCTGCTGATCCTCATCATCATCGGCATCCTCGTCAGGTGGGTTGTCATTCGGATATCATGCATGGTCATAGGCTTTTTGATTTGTTATGTATGAGTGTGTGTCAAGTGTCAATCGGATATAATGTATAGTCATAGGCTTTTTGATTTGCTATGTATGAGTGTGTGTCAAGTGTCAATCGGATGTAATGTATAGTCATAGGCTTTTTCATTTGTTATGTATGAGTGTGTATCAAGTGTCAATCGGATATAACGTATAATTATAGGCTTTTTGATTTGTTATGTATGAGTGTGTGTCAAGTGTCAATCGGATGTAATGTATAGTCATAGGCTTTTTGATTTGTTATGTATGAGTGTGTGCCAAGTGTCAATCGGATATAGTGTATAGTCACAGCCTTTTGATTTGATATGTATGATGAGTGTGTGTCAAATCAAGTCAGTGTTTTATTTCATGATGGTAAATTGAATAAGCAACAATTGACTTTTTTTTTTGTACATCAAGCCATCAATAAAAAATAGAAAAAAATATTAGAGAGAGAGAGAAGAAACAAGCACACGAAAGGCAACTCTGTGTGTGTGTGCGTACATGTGTGTGTGTGTGTGTGTGTGTGTGTGTGTGTGTGTGTGTGTGTGTGTGTGTGTGTGTGTATTATTCTTATTCTACTACCGCTTAAATGTCATTTTTTCCTACATCTACTACTACGACTACGACGACGACAGCTACCACTACTACCGTAAAGAAGAAGAATGACATTGTGATGATGAGGAGGAGGATGAGGATGATGGTGATGATCATTGTTCGTGTTTTTGTTTTTGTTCTTGATGTTCATATATTATCATCATCGTTATTTCTAACAACATTATTATTATTATTATTATTATTATTATTATTATTATTATTATTATTATTATTATTATTATTATTATTATTATTATTATTATTATTATTATTAACATCATTATCATCATCATCATCATCATCATTATCCTTACCATAACCCTCATTATCATCATCGTCATCATCACCATCTTTTTTTTTTTTTTTTTTAATCATTTTTATTATTTTATTTGAACACTCAGACGAAGACGAGCCCAGCCACCGCCGCTGTCGGACAAGGACGAGAGCCTGTCCACCAGCAACAACAGCCAGTCCAAGACTCCGTCCGGCATTGTGCCTCGCATCAACACGCAGAGCTACGTAGGGGGCGGCCTGGGCAACAGGGACCCGGCCTACTACAACAGCAGCGAGGCGGATCGGGAAGTCCCGTTTCTTGCCTACGACAACGTCACGTATCAGTGTAAGTCATTATGAATGTCCCGTTTTTTTAGCCCTACGCTTCGACAATGTCACGTATCACTCTGAGGGACACAAACACAATCCTGTTTCCAGCCTACGACAATGTCGCGTATCGGTGCAAGTCACACAAATAATCCCATTTCTAGACTACGACAGTGTCACGTATCACTCAAAGTCACACAGATAATACCGTTTCTAGCCTGCGACAATGTCACGTATCACTCCAAGTCACACAGATAATCCCGTTTCTAGCCCATGATGATGTCACGTATCACTCTTAAGTCACACAGATAATCCCGTTTTTAGCCTATGATGATGTCACGTATCACTCTTAAGTCACACAGATAATCCCGTTTCTAGCCTATGATGATGTCACGTATCACTCTAAGTCACACAAATAATCCCGTTTCTAGCCTACGATGATGTCACGTATCACTCTAAGTCACACAAATAATCCCGTTTCTAGCCTACGATACAGTTTTTTTTGTTTGTTTGTTGTTGTTTTTTATTGTTTTTGTTTTTGTTTTTTGCCACAATGTCACGAATCATTGAAAGTTATAAACGTCCCGTTTTTGTTTTTCTTTTTTTTTTTTTTTTTTTTCTTTTCATTTCTTTTTTCTTTTTCTTTTTTTTTTTTTTTTTTTTTTTTTAGCCCACAACGTCACGAATCATTGAAAGTCATAGAAGTCCCGGGTTTTTTGTTTTGTTTTTTTATTTGTTTTGTTTTTTTAGCTATGACAATGTCACGTACCACTGTAAGTCATGGTCCTAATAACCATAATTTAAATCTGTGTAACTTAACGCCTGTTGACACAAAACGTGGTTAGTTGCGCTGTTGAAGAAAACAAAAACACACCTAAAAACAAAGGAGTGTAAAACGTGCATTTTAACATAAAGCAAACAAACAAAAACAAACTTAAAAAAATAAATTAAATTAATTTTAAAAAAGCCTTACGTGCATACCCCTGGATAGTCATCTTACCAAACACTCGAACACTAATTTACCTTCAGTAACCCCCCCGCGCTCACCCCCCCCCCTCCCCCCCCTCACACACACACACACACACACACACACACACACACAATCATCATAAACTAGACATCACTCTTCATACATAATTATCATAATCATAATACAAATAACAATTATGATGAACATGCCACATCACAATGTTTCACCCCAATCTCACAATACTTAAACCCATATCACATGATACTTAAAATCCCAGAGATAACGCATCAGCATAGAAAGCAGGAGAATCTGAGCACATTGATTCGAGTGCCACACAAGTCAGTATATTCTCCCCTTCCACCAGAACTTGAGTGGTGGTCTGAACTCCACTTCCAATCGAGTTAGACGATAAACCGAAGTCCCACGTATAGTAATGCACTTTGCACCCGCAGAAGAACCCAAGGCAACAGAAGAGTTGTCCTTGGCAATTTTTTCAAGTTTGACATTTTTTTTAAATTTTTTTTTTAGGTTTATAGATAAGCACTGACGATGGAGTTTTTGTTGTTGTAGCTGGCTTTTAAAAAAAAAAAAAATACGTCCGATCCTCGCCCTAAATGGGATCAACTTTTCACAATACTGTAAAACGATAAAGGCATCAACGTAATAATAGAAATATTTAAAACGAAACAGTAAAGAGAAAGAATGAGTGCAAGCGAGCAAGAGAGAGAGAGGGAGAGAGAGAGAGAGAACAAGCCTGATAACATCTGTAGATTCTCACGTTAACTGGAACACTGCATGTGACAGGAGAGCGCATTGCATACATGTAATCTCTCGTGGTGTGTTGTAGATACAGAAGAGAGTGCGTAGTCTCTTCTATGTAAGACAAAGAGACGGCGTGACAAAGTTTTCAGAGGTGAGAGTCCAAGGTAGAAGGGAGTTAACTTGACCGGTGTGGCCCTGCTAACCTCCCTTCCTTCCTGACCTAATCAATAAACTCTTCTTCTTGGCATCCTCTGTTGTTTATTTTAAAAGAAAAACTATTTGGTTGGTTGAAATACTTTTATTACAGGTTAAAAATTTGTAATCGGTTTTCTTTTCTTTTTTCTTTTTTTTCTTTTTTTCTTTTTTTTTCTTGTTTTTTTTTTTCTTTGGTCAAGACTTGCCTGACCTCATTGCCCTGCAAGAGACATTGGGGGTAGTGTGTGTGTGTGTGTGTGTGTGTGTGTGTGTGTGTGTGTGTGTGTGTGTTATCGTCAAGAATACCTTCTTCCATTCCGCCTGTGTCTGTTTGCGGTTCTCTTGTCTTACTAGAAATTCTAGCGTGTGAAGTGAAGTGCTCTTGTTTTCATTCTTAGTATCGATCTGTCGTTTGACGAAGTTTTCACTCTCACCCCCTCTCTGTCTGTCTCTCTGTCTCTCTTTGGACTCATGGTGTGGGACGTGTGTGTGTGTGTGTGTGTGTGTGTGTGTGTGTGTGTGTGTGTGTGTGTGTGTGTGTGTGCGTGCGTGCGTGTGTGTGTGTGTGTGTGTGTGTGTGTGTGTGTGTGTGTGTGTGTGTGTGTGTGTGTGTGTGTGTGCGTGCGTGCGTGCGTGTCCGGTAGATGGAAGGCTAACGTGCTGTTTCGATGTCTAATCAACTTTGACTGTGATGTAGCATTTTTTGTTTTTGTTTTTTTTTTGTTTCCGACTGTGAGTCTCCATGTGGCGTGTATTGGTTCAATACCAGTGTGTTGGTGTGGATCAGTGTTCTCTCTCTCTCTCTCTCTCTCTCTCTCTCTCTCTCTCTCTCTCTCTCTCTCTCTCTCTCTCTCTCTCTCTCTCTCGGGGACTGGATGTAAAAAGGCGCACTGGTGCTTATCTATTATCCTTGAAATAAAGAATTTGTCTTGTCTTCTCTCTCTCTCTCTCTCTCTCTCTCTCTCTCTCTCTCTCTCTCTCTCTCTCTCTCCCTCTCTCTCTCTCTCTGGGACTGGATGTATAAAGGCGCACTAGTGCTTATCTATTATTCTTGAAATAAAGAATTTGTCTTGTCTTGTCTCTCTCTCTCTCTCTCTCTCTCTCTCTCTCTCTCTCTCTCTCTCTCTCTCTCTCTCTCTCTCTCTCTCTCTCTCTCTTCGGGGACTGGATGTAAAAAGGCGCACTAGTGCTTATCTATTATCCTTGAAATAAAGAATTTGTCTTGTCTGTCTCTCTCTCTCTCTCTCTCTCTCTCTCTCTCTCTCTCTCTCTCTCTCTCTCTCTCTCTCTCTCTCTCTTGTCATTATCACAAGACAAAAGCGCCAAAACCTTCTGCCCACTCGTTCTCCATTGTATATCAATGGCGTACTGATTGAGGAAGTCAGCCATCACAAAGTACGTGGTCTTATTATTGACAATAACCAGTCATGGTCTCGACATGTTATGATGACTTGAAAAACCTTATCCAAAAAGATTCATCAGCTTTCTAGAATCAAGCATTTCTTAAACAAGCATTGCCGTAAATCATTTTTTTCATGCTTATGTCGAGCCACGTGTAAATTATGCCACAACAATATGGGATTCTGCCAGTGAAAATGTTTCAAAACAACTCATGAGTCTACATAGAAGAGCCTTAAAGCTGATACATCTGAAATCTTCATTAACTGTCTTTGATTGCAATGATTTTAGGTATTCTGCCATTGAAATGGAAACTCAATCATAATAAGGCGCTTTTCATGTTCAAGATTAATACGTAACAACAAGAAGATCATGGTACCACTGCCAAGAATTGATTTATTCAAATCGAGTCTCACTTACTCTGGAACAACTTCTTAACTAGTTTTGATGTTCATACAAGTTTCACTGTGTTTCAGAAAAGGTATCATGAATACCTGATGGAAACAAATTAACAAATTCTGCTTAGTATACCATATTATGTCAAATGATATTACTGTATTTCACCACATGTCTCACTCTGTCTCATTATTTCATCCTCTCTATAAATATTATCTTCTCTCTCTTCTCTCGCTATTTTTCCTTCTCTCTCTCTCTCTCGCTCCGCATTTTTATAAAACACGTGTTATTTCATATTTCTCTCTCTCTCTCTCGATCCGCATTTTTATAAAACACGTGTTATTTCTTATAAATATGATGCTTATCATAATGTTGTTTCTTTTCTCGTTTTTCTATGATTTTGTTAACATTTACTTATTTCTTGGGGTCTTATTCATAACTTTTCTTTAGACATCTTTCCCTTTCGAGGGCTGGAGAAAGTAATTGTTCGCTTACTCTAATGCTGTCGGAAATAAAATTCATTCGTTCGTTCATTCTCTCTCTCTCTCTCTCTCTCTCTCTCTCTCTCTCTCTCTCTTTCTCTCCCTCTCTCTCTCTCTCACTCTGTCTCATTACTATATTCCTATTCATTATGTACTTGTAAATGCTTACTGTGCAACTGAGCGTATTTGAATGTCATGTATGTTTTTTTCTATAACCTTTTGTTATCTTGTGAACATTTTCATTTCATTTCTCTTTGCCCTGAGCGCTGGATGTAAAAAAAGCATTTATACATTGTGTGTGTGTGTGTGTGTGTGTGTGTGTGAAGCATATATATTTTTTTCTTTCTTTCTTTCTTTTTTCTTTCTTTTTTTTTTCTTCTTTTTTGGATGATTAATGTTTGCAGTCTTTGTCTTTTCGTTCCGTGATGTGCTGTTGTAGATGTGTTGCTTCATGATAGACGCTTAGATGCGCCGGATACTCAAAGTGGGAGGGTTTGCGCCACATAAGTAAACTGCTATTATTATCATAAATGTCAGTATTGCTCTTCTCCTTCTTCTTCTTCTGATTGTTGTTGTCGTTTTTTTATGTTGTTGTTGTTGTTGTTGTTAATGCCATGCAGCGCTTCATTCTTTTTTTTTCTTCTTTTTTTTTTCACCTCTGCAGGAAGGAGAAGCAGAGAGACCAGTGCCGTGAAGAGAATTACCCGCATCTCAGGAGACATTCCTGTCTGAAGGCTTCCAGCAGAAATGCAGTGTTCACATTTGCATTATATTGTGTTCTCCCGTTTATTTGGTCTGACTGTATGATTGTATACACATTATAACTTATAACAGTAATTCTATACATACTTAACAGTGTTTGTCATTGATTGTTGAATTATGCGGTGTCAGTTGTTGATGTGAACGATTTAAAAGTGCGTATGCTGGTGTTTTTTTTTATGTGGAAGGTTTACCCATTCTTTTCTTGAAATACGTGTTATTGTTGCCGATGCAAATGCAGTAAACATCAATAGTAGTAACATTGAACTGCTACTACTAAATACTATAGACCTGGGGTTTTTTTGTGCATATTTGTTGGAAATCATACCTTTGTAGCATACCATTATCTTTATTTTTGGTTTGTTTGTTTGTTTGTTTATTGATATTCTTATTATTATTCTAGTATTCAGTTTCATGTTTCTTGGTTTGTTTAGCAGTTCATCCTTTACCCTAGTTTTATACTAAATCGTAGAACTTTTCAAACAGCATGCAATGGAATATCTGCTTTATTGATGGATTTTTTTTTTCTCAAGGCCTGACTAAGCGCGTTGGCTTACACTGCTGGTCAGGCATCTGCTTGGCAGATGTGGTGTAGCGTATATGGATTTGACCGAACGCAGTGACGCCTCCTTGAGCTACTGATACTGATACTTATTGATATTGTAACCGATTCCAAGCACCGTACAGTAGTCAATTTAAAAAAATTATATATTTCTCACAGTTGTAACAACTTTAACGGAGCAAGTTAGTGTGCTAACTGTTGGGTGTATTGAAATTTAAAGAAAGGTTGTCGGGTACATAAATACCAGTTTCTGTTTGAAGATTTTAACTTTTATATTATGTATGTACATGTGTGTGCTTACGTAGGTACGCGCGTCTGTACGCCCATATGTGTGTGTGTGTGTGTGTGTGTGTGTGTGTGTGTGTGTGTGTGTTTCGGTCGATGGGGGTGGGGGGGGGGGAGTGAGGCTTCGTTACGTAGTGACAATGCGATGTCTGTTTTTCTGCACTGCAATCTTGGCTCAAGGCTGCCCGGGCAAAACAATTAACAAAGATTCACATACGTTTCACTTTGGCATCGCCTTCAGCCAGATGAGGTGGTATTTTCTTTGTTGTAGTCAGCCGAGGGTGGGGGTGGGGGGGGGGGGGGGGTGAGGGGATATTTTGAATCTCCTCAGGGGGCACATCAAATAAACTTCTTGCCGTGCCATGCCGTGCTTGACATCGTTCAGCCAACCAGAGTGTTTTTTCCTTCGAAAGATTGTATCTAGCCTGTTACAGGTGTGGTCTTGTGTCTCTCTTCCACAGGTGACTGCATTCAGCCAACAAGAGTGGTTTTGGGGTTGTTGTTTTTTTGTGTTTTTTTTTCTTCTTTTTTCGATAAGTGGTTGAATTCAGTCATCAGAGGTGATAGTTTGTTTGATAAGTGATTGCGTTCAGCGAACAGGTGTGGTATCTACTTCGACAGGTGATTGCATTCAGCTAACTGGGTTGATGATCTTTTCTCCCATAGGTGATTACATTCAGCCAGCAGGTGCGATCCTGATGGATGTTTACATTCAGCCAACGGCAGATACCTTTTTATTGGAAGGTCATTGCAGTCAGCGAACAGGGGTGATTTCTTCTCTTCTTCTTCTTTTTTTTTTTTTTTTTTTTTGTGATTGCATTCAGCCAACGGGAGCTATCTTTTCTTTGGAATGTGATTGTGTTCAGCCAACAATCGTGATTTTTTTTTTCTTTGGGACAGAGGTCTTGGGAGGGAATGGGAGAAGAATTGCATTCAGCTTACATGTGTGAATGTGTGAGCTTTTCATTGGAAGGTGATTCTATTCAGCCAGGAGGGGTGTTTTTGCACACACACACACAGAGAGAGAGAGAGAGAGAGAGAGAACACACACACACACACACACACACACACACACACACACACAGAAAACACACACACACACACACAGATACACACACACACAGATACACACACACACACACACAGAACACACACACACACACACAGAACACACACACACACACACACACACACACACACACACACACAGAAAGAGAGCAATAGTTGACAATCATTCATGTCCTGCTTTTCATCATGCCTGCACTAGCTCCACCAGCCCCTTCCCGCCCGCACCCTCTCTCGAAAGGCAAGCCTCAGCCTGTCCTTGATGTAATCAGTGTGCCTTTGAAACTGCTTTTCTATATTGTTTGTACACCGTTTGTGTGTGTGTGTGTGTGTGTGTGTGTGTGTGTGTGTGTTTCATACCATGCAGAGTAATACGTATAGCAAGTATACACGTTTCGTGGATTGTACACGGGTTTGTTTGTTTTAATTTTCTATTTTTATTTTATTTTATTTTTTTTTTTTTTTTTTTTTTTTTGGCGGGGGGGGGTTGTTGTTGGTGGTGGTGGTTTGTTTGTTGTTGTTTTTTTGTGTGTGCTTTTTGTGTGTTTTGTTAATGTTCTTTTTTCGGCGGTGGGGGGTGGGGGGTTAAAAAAGATATTTGAAGCTTGTTGTAAATTACATGAACACTTCAGTTTATGGCAATTAACGTATCTGTTCTGTCTGCACATGTTTACGAGTCCCGAATCTTCTCGTGTAAGCATAGTTGATTATTGTGTATGCTGTATGTGTATGGGTATGCTTTTGGGGAGTTGAGTAGGCAAGTGGAGAACGTGTTTTGTTGATCGATTTTGTCAGTGCACAGTGAACAAAGTTTGCATCGTTCGTTCAGAATGAGGATAGCTGTTATTGTGTGTGTGTGTGTGTGTGTGTGTGTGTGTGTGTGTGTGTGTGTGTGTGTGTGATCAGATATGCATTTGATTCATATGTGTTCGTGACTGACAGTCAATCTGGCAATGCGTCGAAGATGTGAAAAAACAAACAAAAAAAAACATTGATAAACTTGAATGATTGGGCACCCACACATTCTGGAGTCTCTCGTTACTTATACTTCATGCTACTTATCACGGTTATCTTTTCACACTGTCATCATGAGAGTCATGTGTATTTCCTTTGTGTCCACTTTTTATATTGCTTTTGGATATCAAATAACTTACTACTCAGGCGATTATATTACATTATCGATTTCGCAACGTAGAATCATACGAATGTACAAGAAATTGACATGTGCATGCTTAATTCTTTTCTATGTGTTGTTGTTGTTGTTGTGTACATTAATTCAAGAATGTCGTCATGCACAATTATTGTTATGAATTTTTGGTTCAAAGCGTACAATAAATCGACGTGTGTATGAACTTTGTTCATTTTGGAATTGTGTTTTAATTCAAGAATGTAACCATGCACATTCCACATTGTATTATACGAAGATTGGTTATAAGCTGCTGCTATTTCCATGTGTGTGAATAAAATGTACCTGTGCTATTTTGAGTATGTGGCTGTTTACTGCCTCTTCTATCCGGTAGCCTGGGTGGGTGGGCGGGGGGGGGGGGGGGGGGGGGGGCACCACTGATGACCCAGAAACCCATGCTCTCCTTCTTCTTCTTCTGCGTTCGTGGGCTATTTACGTGTATAACCGTTTTTACCCCGCCATGCAGGCAGCCATACTCCGCTTTCGGGGGTGTGCATGCTGGGTATGTTCTTGTTTCCGTAACCCACTGAACGCTGACATGGATTACAGGATCTTTAACGTGCGTATTTGATCTTATGCTTGCGTATACACACGAAGGGGGTTCAGGCACTGGCAGGTCTGCACATATGTTGACCTGGGAGATCGTAAAAATCTTCACCCTTTACCCACCAGGCGCCGTCACCGCGATTCGAACCCGGGACCCTCAGATCGAAAGTCCAACGCTTTAACCATTCGGCTATGGCGCCCGTCGCCATGCTCTCCATTTCTCCTTGTTCCTCCGTCTCTCTCAGGGCGTCGCCCAGTCTCTGGCCTGTCCGGGCGCAATAGACGACTGGTTAAAGCGTTGGACTTTTCAATCTAAGGGTCCCGGGTTTGAATCTCGTTTGGCGCCTGGTGGGTAAAGGGTGGAGATTTTTCCGATCTCCCAAGTCAACACATGTGCAGACCTGTCAGTGTCTGAACCCCCTTCGTGTATGCGGCACGCAGAAGATCATATACGCACGTTCAAGATCCTGTAATCCGTGTCAGCGTTCGGTGGGTTATGGAAATAAGAACATACTCAGCATGCACAGCCCCGAAAATGGAGTATGGCTGCCTACATGGTGGGATAAATAAATAAAAACCGTCACACACGTAAAATGTTGCATGTCGGGTGTATTTGTGTGCGCCTGAAATCTGATTAAATGACACAGGAAACGAATGATGAGTGCCCGGTGGCAGCCGTTAGTCGGCTCTATCTTGGTAGGCAGCCTGTGCATCTGGTGCAAATGACCCCATGTATGTAAAGCGCTTAGAGCGTGGTCTCTGACCGAGGATAGGCACTATATAAGTATTCACATCAATCAATCAATCAATCTTTGCCTGAAGGTTCTTGGTGTCACATGGTCACTGGACATGTTCCACCGTGCTTTGTCAAGCTCGGCTTATATCAGTGCATGTAGCCATCTCATCTGACAAAACTTTATCGTCCTTGTATTGTTATTGCTGTGTTACAGGTTCCGATTATTCGCATCACATTTCTCACCAGAGTGCAACTGAATGCATGCATGTGTCACTCGGAAATCTGAGCATGATGTTGGACAAAACCAGCAGAAATAAAACGAAAGAGCTAACTCCTCTTCAGTATGTGATAGTCGCTTCATTTTGTGATATCATCGGGTGCAAGTTAACTCAACACAATCCAAAGAACGATAGACCTGATTCTGTATAATAATTCAGATCTATCGAAAACGACTAAAGGTATGATTTAGGAGAACGTACAATTTCCAAACCTTTACTCTGACACTCTGTGCCAGGTAGGACTGATCTGCTTCAACAAATGAATTTCTGTCTGGTGGTTTTGATGTGGTGTCATTTTACTTGGAAGTGGAATGTGTTCTATTTGTTTTTTTGTTTTTTTTACTCTATTATCCTGACTTTGCCATGAGCTTTATTTACCATAACAACATCAAGTGGCATTTGCATAATCATTGACAGGTGTTGTTATATATTTTACTGAGTCACATTTAAGTTTGCCTGTGTATACGGACTAATGTGAAAAGCGTGAAAGACCTAGGCGTACACATTCCGAGATTTCATGAAATCACTAAGAATTTTAAGTGATGATATCGGGTGTCCCCCAAAAAGTGAACCACCTTTTGACAAGTATTTTCTCAGTGACAGAGAAACCGAATTCATTGAACATTTTCACACAGTAACCTTAGGGTATCATCAACAAATCTGCAAAACATCTAAACGTTGGGACGCAGATTATGCGAGTATTGTCAAATTCAAAACAGCATGTCAAAACATCCAATATCAGAGCTGTACAATGTGACCATCATGTTCATGCCAGCTGCCAGGTGTTGACATCTGTCAATCAGTGTCAGTCTAAAAATAGCCTGTCTGGGTGTCAAGTATACTTCTTTTCTTTTTTTTTTAATTGTTGTCTGTATCCAAAATCTAAAACAGTCCACAGCTTCAAATATCTGGGAGCAATCGTGTCAGATGAAGGATCTAAACCAGAAGTACTCTCGAGAATTGCCCAAACAACAACGGCACTCAACAAGCTGAACACCATCTGGAACAACAAAAACATCGCTCTCAGCTCAAAAATCAGACTGATGCGTTCCCTGGTTACATCAATATTGCTCTACGCCTGCGAGACTTGGACCCTGACTGCAGACATCGAGAGAAGAATCCAAGCTGTCGAGATGAGATGCTTTCGTCGACTACTTGGCATCTCCTACAGAGACCACATCACTAACACGGAAGTGAAGAACAGAATCAAGCAAAGTATTGGACCCTACGAAGACCTTCTGTCCATAGTGAAAAAACGCAAACTTAGGTGGTATGGACACATCTCCCGATCATCTGGTCTTGCCAAAACGTTCCTGCAAGGCACCGTACAAGGAGGCAGAAGGAGAGGACGGCAGAAGAAGAGATGGGAAGACAACATCCGGGGGTGGACAGGCTTGACGCTCGGTGACGCCCTGAGGAAATCAGAAAACCGTGAAGAGTGGAGAGGGGTGGTGGCCAGGTCAGCAGCGGTGCCCCAACGGTCTGAACCCAGACTACGGGAGAGGTGAAGGTGAAGGTGATCCAAAATCAGTTTTGTCCAAAGTTTCAGTTTGGTAGGATCAATCATGCCTTTGAGTGAAAGTGATAAGGTTACCATTGAAAACTGTTTCAAGCAGAAAGGCTGGGGTGGAAGAAGGATCGTAAAGGAATTTCCTGGCAAGGACTGGAGTCACGTCTTTGTAAATAAGACTTATCGCTAAAATACACACTACAGGTCAGTAGCACGTAAAACTGGCAGTGGGAGACCTAAGACTGCATGTTCGAAGGAGACCAAGGACCGTGTTGAGGAACTGATTCAATCCCAGGAGGAGAACCCAGACATCCACAGATCTCTTAGAGAAGTTGCAAGCGATGTACAAGTGAGCAAAGAATGGCGAACGAACTGAAGCTGAACCCCTTCAAGAGGATACAGGTATCAAGTGGGGACCAAAATGTTAGAGGGAAAAGAAAAACTCGCTGCCGGAAATTGAGTGACCGCTACTCGGCCACTGATGTGAAAAGGATCATTATCACAGACGAGAAAGACTTTACGTTAGATGGCTAAAAATTGCCAAAACGATCGCGTTTACGGGAAACAGAAATGATAAATTCAGCCATCTCTTCTCTATCATGAGACTTCCATTTTTTTTAAAAAGATAATGGTTTCAGCTGGAGTATCCTGGAAAGGAAAAACACTCATTTTATTGACACTGATAGAGCCAAGGTTAATAGTGAAAGTTACATTCAGTTATTGGATGACAATCTTCTCCCGGATTGTAGGCGTTTTTATCATAGAAACAATTACGTGTTTCAGCAAGATGGGGCTCCTTCACACACAAATAGGGTAACCCAGGCCCATCTGGAGGAGGCTACACCAGAATTCATCAAGAAGGATGAAGGGTCTCCACAAAGTCCTGACTGTGTAACCCAATGGATTATGCCATATGGGACTCTCTGAGGGAGAAAGTTTACTGGGGGAGTGAGAGACAAATTGACCGAGCAGGCGTTAAAAGACAGGATAAGTGTGTCATGGGAGGAGATATCGGTGGAAGAAATGTGTAAAAGCATTTCTGCTTGGAAGAAACGGCTTCGTTTAGTCGTGGAGGAAGATGGAGGCCACGTTGAGCATAAACTGAAATAAGTGAGTTTTCCGCTGATATTGGATTTGTTTTACATGCTGTTTTGAATTTGACAATACTCGCACAATTTGCATCCGAACTTTTAGATAATTTGCAGACTTGTTGATGATACCTTAAAGTTACTGTGTGAAATTTTTCAATGAATTCGGTTTCTCTATTACTGATATCAATCAATCAATCAAAAACACTTTATTAATCCACATGGAAATTAAGTTGTGCAATCACAGGCTCATTGTAAACACTGGCATAAAATCATGCGCAACATAAGAAGAGATTAAAACTAGTCAAATAAGAATTCCCAATAGCTGACGATATACTAACCCCCCCCCCCCCCCCCCCCCCCCCCCCCCCACACACACACACACACACACACATACTCATGTTAAGACAATAGGGTATTGCACAACAATATTAACAAATGAAAACATCCAACAACAAAAAAAAAGGGTATAAGATTATTAAAAATGACATGCGCGCACGCACGCACACACACCCACGCACACACATACACACACATGCACACACACACACACACACACACACACACACACACACACACACACACGTTAAGACCATAAGGTATTGTACAACAATACATAAATAAAAAAACATCAAGGGAATAAATCGTATATATAAGTAAAATGCACACACACACACACACACACACACACACACACACACACACACACACACACACACAAACAACGTATGCATGCACATAACATATGTCACGCCAATAAGATTAGAACATTAACATTAAGATACATGAAATCCAAGTAAAATAAGAAAATATTTAAAAATCACTTCCGATCACACACACACACAAATGCTTGCTTGCCCGTGCTCACCCGCTCAGTCCCACATGCACGCATAATGTCTGCTCCCATACACTCGTCTGCTGGTGAAGTTCAGGTGTTGCTGTGGCGAGGGGGCTTGGGGGGTGGGAGGGTTCACTTAGTGTATTGGATGTTTTGATTGTGTGCGCGAATGGCTGTAGGAATAAATGAATTAATGTATCGAGATGTTCTTGCGCGTGGAGCTCTAAACCTACCACTTATGTCTGACCTTCTGCTATTAATGTCATCATGTAGTGGGTGTCTTACGTCGGTCAAAATTGTTATTGGTCTGTCAGTCAGTTTTCTATTGTGCATGTCGCTAAAGGTGTCTTGTCTTATACCCACCACCCCACCCGCTTTCCTTATGACTTTTTCCAACCTGTCTTTGTCATGTTTGGTCAGGTTTCCCCCCCAGCACACGGCTCCGTATGTTAAAACACTACAGACAACAGATGTGTAAAACATTTGGAGCATCTGCTTGCATACATTAAAAGATTTCATTTTTCTAAGACAGTACATGCGACTGTTGCTCTTTTTAATGAGTGCAGTTGAGTTTTCATTCCAAGACAGCTTATTGTCGATTATCACACCGAGATATTTGTATGAGTCTACTTGTTCGACCTCTTCATTTTTGATAAAATACTTGTCAAAAAGCAGTTCGCTTTTTATTGAGACACCCCATATATACAATGATCAGTGTGCAGACCAAAGGCGCACCCTTGTGTTCCAATCGCGTTGAATCCGTTGATTCAGTCTGGCGAGCTGGGAAGGAATGTTGGAATTGCCTGGCGTGATTTGAGACTTCCGGGTTTCCGCAGCGATAAAGCTACGTGAGGTCAGCTGGGTGATAAGCACAAAAGCTACAGGCGGGAGATAGAAGGGCAGGTCGAACTGATATATTGTATCCTGCAAGGGAGGTGAGACACCTTTCGCCAACCCGCGCGTTTTGCCTTCGCTTTGTTCTCCAAAACCAGTCCCCTCCCTCGTTTTCCGTTTTGCCTATGTTTTGTTCTCCAAAACCAGTCTCCTCCTTTTCCGTTTTGCCTATGTTTTGTTCTCCTAAACCAGTCTCCTCCTTTCCCGTTTTGCCTATGTTTTGTTCTCCAAAACCAGTCTCCTCCTTTACCGTTTCGCCTATGTTTTGTTCTCCAAAACCAGTCCCTTCCTTTACCGTTTCGCCTACGCATACACGTTGCTTTCGCCAACAGGTGAAGTCATGCTCACATTTCCAGAAATTTATTTTTATTTTTTTATTTTTATTTTTTTTTTTTTTTATTCACCTTCAACTTCTAAAACAGATTAATTTTAGACCATGCACGTAACAATACATCCCTGTTCTTCCGACTGGAAATTCATTATTGAGTGTTCAAATGAATATACTTCGAATAATCATAAATTATAATATACGCGTAAGTGAGAAGACAACTAGCTGGAATTGGGAATGAATCAGCATTCATGTTTCTGAATTGTAAAGCTGTTGGTGAACAGGTAGAGCACACACACACAAAACAAAACAACAACAGCCATTTACAGAGGAACTGAACGCCAGAAAAGACATTTAATGTGGAAACCCTGGACTCGTGCTCAGCTGCAATTCACATTTGTAATGCACATTCTGACCGATGCTGATGCCATAAATAAACTCAATCTAAGGTCAATGTTCCCCACTGTTCACCACAACCCCAAAGTGTTCAGTGTTCAGACAGCGGTGTTTGTCACGTTTTTGCATTGCGATATCTTGCTGGGTTGGTTTTGTTTTTTTACCACTGCCTGACCACTGTTGACAACTACTGACTGTTGTGTTCAAATTGAACTACTTTGTGA
Source organism: Babylonia areolata (assembly GCF_041734735.1). Taxonomy (NCBI): domain Eukaryota; kingdom Metazoa; phylum Mollusca; class Gastropoda; order Neogastropoda; family Buccinidae; genus Babylonia; species Babylonia areolata. The sequence continues at coordinate 78,262,759 of NC_134876.1, read as the reverse complement.
TGGTTATACACAACTTGACAGACTTTGACAATTAGCTGGCCATTACTTTCTGCTGATCATTGTTGACCATTACTGACCATGCTGACCACTTCACAAAAGTTGTCAGATTGTGTGGTTTTTGTGGGTCGTACAAGTCTAGCTTTGCATTTTTTGGACCATCTGCTTGGAACTTTCTTCCTTTGTTCATTAAAACGTGCGATTCATTACGTTCCTTCAAATCAAGCATACGAGAACTTCTGCTCCATAAACAATAGGCCCACGAAGCTTTTTTTTTTTTTTAATAACCAGCTAAAAAAAACAAAAATCATGCTTTTTCCCTGAAGTTTGTATCTATACCTACATGCAGTGAATTTATTTTATTTTTACCTTTGTGCTTTAATGTTTTTACTTGTTCGCCTGTAAATTGGATGTTATTACCTGTAACATCTGCATCAGCAAATTTATCTCTTTTGTTTTTGTGCAATGGTAAAGTTGTGCTTCTCTGTTTTCTTTATGTCCGCAATGTTTCTCACTTCGGTCATGTCTCTGTATGTGCATAAGTATATGTGTGTGTGTATATATATATGTTGGGTGGAGAGAGTGTGTGCATGTGTATGGATATGAATGTATGAATGCGTTCGTTTTATTACTTTTTACGATGTTAATGATGATAATGGTGATCATTCTTCGTTGTAGTAGCAGTAGATGTAGCAGTGTTAACAAAATTATTATTTTTATGTCGTTATCGTTAATGTTGTTATTGTTATTGTTGTCACAAGGACAGATTGGAAGACTGGGCGATGCCTAAAATCTTTATCCTTGAGTATTAAAGTTTTTGAATCTTGAATCTAGCTGAAGTATTTTATTAGAGAGACGTTTACCTAAGTGCTTCGTATGATCAATCCAATACAGATTTTTATCAATAATGACACCCAGAATTTTATGTGAATCTACCTCTGCAATTTTATTGACGCCTAGGAAAAGTGTTTTGAAGTTATGTTTCATCTTTTGTCTTTTCTGTCGTGCACATACATACATGCACTTCGTTTTCTGAGCATTTAAGGACATGTGATTCAAATGTGTCCAGTCATTAAGTTTCAGAATATCATCTTGGAGTTCATTAGTTAGTTGACTGGTGTCTGAATTGCTTGAATGTAGGGATGTGTCATCTGCAAACATTTTGTATTAAAATTCATATAACAAGGTAAGTCATTAAAAAATAGTAAACAGTGGTAACTTTCTCCATTCACAAGGTACACAACTTCAAGTCAGAGGAAGTGTCTGGGTTTGTTCCAATGTACCTTTTATTTACCTGTGTGTTAGCTGAATCGGTAGCATAAACAGTCCTGACTTGAAGTTATGTACCTTGTGAATTGAGAGAGTAACCACTCTTTACTATTTGTTAATCATTTCATCTCCTGGCCTCATTATTTGTTAATTTTCAAGGTAAGTCGTTATCATAATTGGAGAATAAAATTGGCCCTGAGATGGATCCCTGTGGTACTCCATGTTTGATAGATGTAAAATTTGAGGTTTGATTATTTACTGTTATTAACTGTTTCCTGTCAGAAGGAAAACAATGATGTATGTGTGTGTGTGTGTGTGTGCGCGCGCGCGCGTGTGTGTTGTGTGTGTGTTCGTGTGTGTTTGCGCGCGCTCCTGCCATTTATCAATGTGACGAGAAATGTAGGTTACGATAAAAGAGAACAAACATTGTGTGTAGGTTAACTATATTATACAGGAGCATGTTCTAGAGTCTGGCCTTGTTAACCGGATTTGCCCCTTCCCATCCGATAAAATCAAAAGTTTGTCTTGAGATCTCTCTCCTCACACACACACACACTTGCGCGCGCCTTTTATTTCACTGCCCCCACGCAATGGAATTGATTGGCACTCCACATTCTCCACATCAGATGAAAACAAACTTTCAAAAAAAGCATAAGATACATATCTGTTTCAACAGTACAATGAACAATGAATGCCTTTGTATTCATGTGACACAAGCACACAGGTATGTGTCATATTGTACTGAGACCATTGTTTTACTGTCATTAGTCTTTTATTCATGGTGTTGGATATTCAAAATTTTACTTCGATTCCTGATGCTTTCCCTGCTGTGGTCCTGAGCAATGACGTGCAAATATTGTTTGTATATGAGCTATGTGACTGAGTGGGGGAGTGGTGATTGAATTATTGCTTAATATCATCACAGTGTATTTTTAAATTGGTTATATTTTACAAGAAGTGTCTGTGATATATATTACTCGAGTAGGTGAATTTTATGTTATGTGTACAACATGTGGTTCATCAAATTTTTACTCTTTTGTTTGTATTTCTCTCTCTATTGATTCACTGTGTCGCTTTAAGCTTTTAGGTACATTTATTATAATATAATAGAATATGTCTTTATTACCAAGTGTACCGGGGTCACAAGGAATTTTTTTTTTTTTTTTTTTTTTTTTGGGGGGGGGGGGGGGGGGCGGAGGGGATAGTACATAACAAGATACGAACATAAATTGAAAGTCATACACAAACACAGATACAGTAGAAATTAGGATACATACAAGCGCATATCAATATAAAAACTTGTGCATACTCACACATGCACGCACTGCACACACACACACACACACACACACACACACACGTTTGAACAGAAGCTGCATATTACATGTGGATGAGGCTGATGACCAGATGTAGATGGTTGTTGTTGGTTGCACAATTCTATTTGCACAAATCTAGTGGTGTGTGTGTGTGTGTGTGTGTGTGTGTGTGTGTGATGTACCTATTTGTGCAGTGAATGATATGTGGGTGGTGAATCGTTTTATATCACTTTTTATCATTATACCTTTCAAATGTTACATATCTGTTATTTACAGTAAAGCGCGGCGAGCCTGCTCTTGAAATCGGGGAATCGCGCTCGATAAACCTCCACATTATTCATGATCATCATCATCATCATCTTCTTCTTCTTCTTCTTCTTCTTCTTAATATTATTATTATTATTATTATTATTATTATTATTATCACACACACACACACACAGACACACAGACACAGACACAGACACACACACACACACACACACACAGAGAGAGAGAGAGAGAGAGAGGGAGGGGGAGAGGCTTCTTTTTTTTTTTTTTTTTTTTTGTCGTTGCTTTTTTGTCAAGCCAACATTTGATTCTTGTGGTGTGCCATACGTTAGTCATAAAAAAAAATTGCGCTTGTCGCGTGTCTGTTTCCCAAAGGCTGTGACGTCAATCAGCAGCAGTGAGTCCCGAGTATCAGTATCAGTATCAGTATCAGTAGCTCAAGGATGAGTCACTGCGTTCGGACAAATCCATATACGCTACACCACATCTACCAAGCAGATGCCTGACCAGCAGCGTAACCCAACGCGCTTAGGGCTTGTGAGAAAAAAAAAGAAAAAAAAGAAGAAATTATTAAACGAATAAAGAAGAAAATTAATATATAAATAAAAGATTTTTAAAAGATTTTTTATAATAATTATAATGATGATAATAATAATAAATTATGAATAAAATAAAAAAGACAATAATGATAATAAATAAACAAATAAGCAAATAATGTGGAGTAGATGGCCTAGAGGTAACGCGTCCGCCTCGGAAGCGAGAGAATCTGAGCGCACTGGTTCGAATCACGGCTCAGCCGCCGATATTTTCTCCCTCGCCACTCGACCTTGAGTGGTGGTCTGGGCGCTAGTCATTCGGATGAGACGATAAACCAAGGTCCCGTGTGCATCATGCACTTAACGCACGTAAGAGAACCCACGGCAACAAAGGGGTTGTTCCTGGCAAAATTCTGAAGAAAAATCCACTTCGATAGGAAAAAAACAAATAAAACTGCACACAGGGACAAAAATAATGGTGGTGCTGTAGTATCCAAAAATGTTATGACACAGACAATGGGGGAGCTGCAAATGGGTAACAGCGGTTTTTTGGAAACCGGACCGAACATGAACGAAATAAACTGTTAATGAATCGGAAATACGGCTAAATTCGGGAGACTTAACAACCTACTATTGGCATGACTGTGAAGATTGTTTTCCTACTATTTTTAAGCTAAATTTGGTATTGGCAGACAAAGTATTTCCAGAGAAAATGGCAATGTTAAAGTTTATCACGGACACACAGACATGCAGACAGACAGACAGACAGACACACACACACACACACACACACACACACACACACACACACACACACAGAGAGAGAGAGCGAGCGAGCGAGCGAGCGAGCGAGCGAGAGAGAGAGAGAGAGAGAGAACCGAACTTATAACATAGACTCACTTTGTTTACACAAGTGAGTCAAAAACAGATAGAATTAATAAACATTATTTTTAAATGTATAACGTGGTGTATTATACAAAGCGTATAAGGTACAACAGAGTTCAATCCACTGATCAGCTTAAATACACATAGCAGGCAACACAATCAGTTAAGCAAATGAATTCCTGCTAGTCTGTCTGAATGTCTGCCTGACTGTCTGTCTGTGTGTTTGTCGTTCTGTCCACATGTCATGCAGAAGATTTCAGCCCTCTGTCTCTTTGGAAATGATTACATATATACACCAAAAATAAAAGAAAGCAGCAACATCACATACACACACATACACACTCTCTCTCTCTCTCTCTCTCTCTCTCTGCCCCCCTCCCCCCCCCCCCCCCCACGCACTCACACACACACACACACACACACACACACACACACACACTCACTCACCTTGGAAACCACCAAAACTGACGAGCACATCATTTCCAATCAGTCAGGCATGCAGCGTGTAATGTATGGGTTGTACTCTCAACGTTATCTATCGGACGCATCGACTTTCCCGTATACACACTGCTTAACATGAACAACTAGCTCCCGACAATGTGGGATCATAATGTGACATGTGTTTTTCCAGCATCCTGGTATCAGAATTCATGGTAAAGCCATGTTAAAGCCTTGCTGATAATGTTTCCTTTTATTAATGCATTAGCAAGGAAATTGAATCGGAGTGCTGAATCACCTTGATGTACGCTGTGGAAGAAAAAGAAGAAGAATCGCGCTGGATAAACCTCCACATTATTATCATTATTATTACGATTGTTGCACACACACACACACACACACACACACACACACACACACAGAGGCTTTTATTTTCCTTCTCTTTCTTCTTCTTCTTCTTCTTCTTTTGTTGTCAAGTCAACACTTGATGCTTGTGGTGTGCCATACGTTTGTCATGTAACGTGGGTCATGAGCTCAGACTGTTACAGTTCGTTGGCTATCCGTGTCGTGCCTGTCTGAACGTCTTTTCTCCTTCCCTCTTCCCCCTTTTCCCCCTTCTTTCCCCCCTCTCTCTCTCTCTCTTCCTCTCTCCTTCACCACCCTCTCTCTTTCGTGTTTCTGCTCAGTTTAACGCTGGGCGTATGCACGTGCATATCTGGGGATACTGTATGTGTCTGGCGTGTCCCTTCTGAACATTTTTTTTTTTTTTAAACTCTGAGCCGAGTTCATAAATCTATGCAGTTTGGGGAGAAAGATTCCCCGGGGCTGTTGATACCGAGCTTTCAGAGGTACGGGTCGCCGTTCCAGCGCGTGTGCTGTTGGGTGCCGTCAGTGAAGTTGTGGGGCGTTTTCCTTGTCACCCCCTCCTTCAGTGTTGTGTCTGTGTGTAGTCTGTGTTTCCACTCTGGGCCAGTGGTGATGCCTGTGTCTACCTGGTGACAGGTGAGGGTGTATTTGTGCTTGTAGTGTTAAATTAGTGATGTGACTTGTAACTTTTGTCTTCAAGGAGAATTAGGTATCGTGTGTTTGTAAGGTAAGGGGAGGTTTTATCGGACATCTTTTAATTCCGGTATTCTTTTATTTCTAGATATTTTGGGGAATTGGGGAATTTGTGTGTTCTGTTTAGGTGTGTTATTTTTCTATGTATTCAGCTCGGGTTATTGGCTCAAATGTTGTTTTTTTATGAAAACTGTATCTAACGGCAGTACGAATTTTCTGAAACATTTTGTGGCAATTGAAACGAGATTGCTAGTTTGTGATATTTCGTGACTGAGTTTTGCTTTTATTATTCAAAACCAACAGTATAGACGTTAAACTGAAGACTACTACTACAGAGAGTTACACACACACACACACACACACACACACACACACACACACTCACGCACACACACACACACACACACACACACACACACACACACACACACACACACACACAGTGACTCGCACATAACTTATACGCGGTTATAATGTCAAGCTTGGGTAAACAAGAACTACAGAAAAAAACTTGAACTTGCAATGTAGAGTGTGCTGCAGTAGTTATCCAGTGAAAAACCCCGGCACCGCGTCTGTCAAAAAGGCTATTCGGTTGACAAAGAAGACATCCAGCCCCACCACTTTTCTTTATTTTTTTTTTCTGGTGTCAAAACACCCTGCACTGTTAAAACGGGGTCACTTGCTATCAGTTTCTTACCAGGGCGCTCGTTCCGAGTTCCCACAAACACAGCCATAACCGGAATTAAGATCCGATGATACTTTACAGTGTGTGTGTGTGTGTGTGTGTGTGTGTGTGTGTGTGTGTGTGTGTGTGTGTGACGGTGTGTGTATTTGTGTGCGTGTGTGTGTATGTGTGTGTGTGTTCGTGCGCGCACGCGCGCGTGTGTCTATGTGTGCATATGCGAGTGCCTTTGTGTGTGTGTGTGTGTGTGTGCGCGCGCGCGCGCGCGCGTTTGTGTGTGTTTTGTATGTGGGTTTTTTTGTGTGTGTTTTGTGTGTGTGTGTGTGTGTGTGTGTGTGTGCGTGTGCGCGCGCGCACGTTTGTGTGTTTTGTGTGTTTGCGTGTGTTTTCGTGTGTGTGTGTGTGTGTGTGTGTGTGTGTGTGTGTGTGTGTGTGTGCGCGTGTGTGTGCACGCGCACGTGTTTGTTTGTGGTTGTGACGTGTTTTTACTTGTCATCTCTTTCTGTGTTATCCATCATATCATATTACTGTTTGTTGGTTGTTGGGTGTTGTTGTTTTTTTCAGTTGTAATTTGTGTTTTCATAATGTCTTATTTCATGTTTTCGATATTTTCACCATAGCCCACTTCCCATAAAACAAACACAGACATGGGAGGGACATAGTGCTATGGGAACAAAGACCCGGTGCTATAGAGACCTAAAAGGACTGATTTCACGGAGCTGGGAGGAATATAGACATCCCCCCACCCACCCACCCCCGACCCCCCAACCCTCCCACCCACCCCCACGCGTATTGCACGCGGCATAAGGCGGAGATAGGCTCTGGCACGCGCATGGCTAGCTGTCATGGGCTGCCACTGCCACTGACGCATAGCACATCCTCAGCATAATAGCCTGGGTAATTATTCTTAGCACACTAGCCTTGGTCAGTCGTTTCTTCCTTTCAGCCATGTACGATGGTCCAGAGACAACATGTTGGCACAATGCAAAAAAAAAAAAAAAAAAAAACAGACGAAGAGAAAGCTTGCTTAGCAGAATGTTTAACTCTCTCCATACGAACGGCGAAAGAGACGACGTTAACAGCGTTTCACCCCAATTACCATCATCAAAATATTGCAAGCGGAAGGCTCTTATACTGAAGACGTGAATGCTGACAAAGAATACAACAGTTCTGACGACGGAAGCTAAAGGTTGGGTCATTCAGACACTCACTGGATATCCGAGGGGTCTGTGTGGAGGAGAAGAGAGGACTGGCCGTACTGAGTGAGTTAATACTGTTCTCTGCCAATACAATGTCGATCCGTGAGGGTCTGGGTTCGAATCCCGCGCGCTCTCGCCATTTCTTCCCAGTATGACTGGAAAATAGCAAATCAAACTGAGCGTCTCGGATGAGAGAATAAACCGAGGTGCCGTGTGAACGAGGCATGCACTTGGCGCTCTGGAAAAGAAAAAAAAAAAAAGAAAAAAGAAAGAAAGAAAAACCCAAGGCAACTTGCAAAATAATTCTGTAACAGAAATCCACTCTGAAAAGTTCACAAAGATATATATAGATAGATAGATAGATAGATAGATAGATAGATAGATATGCAAGCACTAAAGGCCGAACTAGCACGTTGGGTTATACTGCTGCCTGGCGTTTACCTAGTCTAGCGGATGTGGTGCATGCAGCCAATATAAATTTGTCCGAACGCGGTGACGCCTCCTTGAGAAACTGAAACTGAAACGGTCAATCACTAAAGGGGTCATGAGATTGAAGCACAACACCAAAGCTGCTACACACACAAAAAACAACAACCTGAAACTGAAATGGTCAGTCACTAAAGAGGTCATGAGATTGAAAGCACAACACCAAAGCTACTAAAAAAAACAAAAAAAAACTGAAATGGTCAGTCACTAAAGGGGTCATGAGATTTAAGCACAACACCAAAGCCGCTACCCCCCCCCCCCCCCCCCCCCCCCCCAAAAAAAAACAAAAAAAAAAAAAAAAAAAAAAAAAACAAAAAAAAACAAAAAAAAAAACAAAACAAAAAACAAAACAAAAAACCAACTGAAAGTCACTAAAGGGGTCATGAGACATAAGGACAAAAGTTGACGATAACCCTTTCACCCAACGTGGCATAACGTGTCTTGTTATCTGTCAATCGCTCACCTCTTGAAAAGTCACTTCGTCGCGAGGCTGCACACTTGACCCACATTGTACTTGTAGCCTTCCACACACAAAGTGCCGACAGCCTTACTACCACCAATAAACCCAATCCAACCACCATGCACACACACTCGTCCCAAAACACACATCCCACACCACTCCATCAACCTCCCACATGTCACCAGCATATCTTTCGGGGTGTGCGCCCTTCCCCTGGACTACACCAATAATTATAATAATCGAGCATCTCTCTCTCTATCTCTCTCTCTCTGTTTGTGTACGTGTGTGTGTGTGGGGGGGGGGGGTGCGTGTACGTGTGTGTGTGTGTGTGTGTGTGCGTGTATGTGCGCGTGCATGTGCACGTGCATGTGCACGTGTGTGTATGTGTGTGCGTGTTTAGTCTCTCCTTGTCTTCGCAGCAGAAGGGAACACGTAAAACAAACGCTTAGAAGACATGACGCCTCGCCTTGCCCATTTGAGCCAGCTTGTTATTGTTGATGATTCGGACTGGAGCCCACATATAGTATTCAAATCAGTGAGCGTTTTGAACAATAAACTCAGAAAGTATGGAAGGCAAGTGATGGCAAAATCGACCAACATCATATTTTGATGTGAAAAGAGCGGTATGAAATACATATTTTTTCTTTGGAAATGGACCGGTGTAGTATCCCAGATTGTCCCCCCACCTTGAAACGTCCCCGGGGGACAAATTGACCGCTGGAAATGTCCCCAGGAGACTTTCTCACCGTTCATAATGTCCCCTGCGGACATTGTTAGCGGCCAAAATGTACCCTTTCTTGGGTTTTAGCCTCGTTCTGAAATGCCCTCTTACCTTGACAAATGTTCTCCCCGTGTATCCCGTAACATCCCCTTTGACAAAAAAAAAAAAAAACCCAGTGTTTTTATCACAATTATTCAGATAATGAGGATAACTTTTGTCAAGTGATATGAATTATACTGTTCCCACTTCAGAATAAAATTAAATTGTACTTTGAACAGTTAAACATTGCAGAGAATTCATTTGAAAATGGAGTGCTTGCAATGCATCTGAAAAAATAAAATCATCCAGGGTGGGGAAGTTAGTTTAGGTATTTTGGGTTCCATGTTACATATATATTTCATAAGGTTTTAGGTAATCATTAAGAAAATGCAAAATTTTGCGCAGCCTTTATTAGATTTCATTGCTTGGGCTGATTGCATGATAGATTCATTATTAACATTGCTATAGATCCAGTAATTCAAACATCTATGTTGGGAAAGTTAGTTTGGGTAACTTGGATTCAGTGTTACACATGTTGCAACAAGGTTTTATATAATCATTAATGAAATATATGATTGATTGCTATCATTATTATTATTATCATCATTATTATGACTACTATTATCATTGTTGTTGTTATCATTATCATTATTTATATCCAACGCTAAATTGACATCTACTGCGCCAGGGCTCATGAGTCACATTTGCAAATGCCGGTTCATCTCCAAAGAAAAATATGTATTTCATACCGTTCTTTTCACACCAAGAATTGATGTTTGTTGAGTTTGCCATCATCTGCCTTCCTTATTTTCCGAATCAATTGTCTGGACAGTGTTCCCACAGTGTTCATTCATACAAACCTGGTTAATACATATTTAGATCTATATATTTATATTCTACACGTTAAGAAGCAGAGTATGAAGCATTTCCAAGCTGTGAATTGCGTAAAATGTCAACAAAATTGTACTTACGAACTAAATAATCTCGTGCTGCCTTCGTAAATTCACCTTTGCAGTCGGAAAATACTGATTTCATTCTTTATGAAATGTCATGACTGTTAAGAAACTGAAAAACATTCCTAAAAGCAAACTTGCGTCCTGCCAATTTAGTATAAAATACATGAAATTGAAAATGTTTGTTTCCTTTTGACCCCAAAAAGCTCTCTTACTAGTTTTCTATACGGTGTCTGGCAGAATCGACCAGGCATTGGATCTCTGATCCAGTATTTTTTCAGCTATCAGTTCGAGGACACGTCTCTACATGGTGCCGTGACCTGGAAAAGGCATTCCTGTGACAATACATAAGGCATGCATTACGCCCAGTGACTCTTTCAGTTCTAGTTTCATGTTTCAGTTTCTCAAGGAATCGTCACTGAGTCCATCCAAATACATTATTTTATGTTACACCACACCTGCTATCAGATGCCTGATCAGCAACACAACTGAACTCGTTTAGTCAGGCTCAGTGTGCATGCAGTTTAGGTTTCAGTTTCAGTAGCTCAAGGAGGCGTCACTGCGTTCAGACAAGTCCATATACGCTACACCTCATCCGCCAAGCAGATGCCCGACTAGCAGCGTAACCCAACGCGCTTTGTCAGGCCTTGAGAAAAATAAAATAAAATAAAATAAAATAAATAAATAATAATGATATAATAAATAAATAATAATAATAATAATGATGAAAATAAAATAAATAAATAAATAAATAAAATGAATAAATAAATAAATAAAAAAGACAACAATGATGATAAATAAGCAAATAAAATTGTTATTATAAAAAAAAAATTAATGTGTACTTATCTGAGTGGATTACTCATACAGCATTTTGCCAAAGGATGACACTCTTGTTGCCATGTATTCTTTTTTTTTCCCCAGTGCGCCAAGTGCGTGATTCACACGAGAACTCAGTTTATCGCCTCATCCCAATAACTGGACGCTCAGTTTGATTTTCCAGTGAAACTTTGGAGAAAGGGTGAGACCGAGATTCGAACCCTGACCCTGACGGACACTGTATGGTGAGGTCTTAACCATTCTGCCACCATCCCCCGGCGACCGTCTGTGCCACAAAGAACACTCCTGTCAGTTCGGTATCGGCCCGTATCAGAACTGAGACAGATGAGAATAAACACACACACACACACACACACACACACACACACCCAGCCAGCCACCTCCACCCAAGTCGAATTGTGCTCCGTTCTGTGTGCGCAGCGTGCTGTTGTCCTCAACAACGGTCGTTGTACCAGTGGCGGTGACGTCATCTGATAACAAACCGGAATCATAAATGCAGCAAAGACCTGTCCGTCGGTGTGCGAAATGCACGCTCCCGCCAGCGACAAGCCCATATGCTGTTTATGTTTATGTGCGCTGTTCTTAATAAGCTGAAGTCGTCAACAGTACAAAGGAAGGATGAATTTTGGAGACAGTTCTTTGTGGCCTACTTGTAGTTTTAAACCTTCCTTCATTTGGTGTTGACGCGTGGGTTGTTGATGTGATTTGGGTACGTAGCTTTTCTCTTCTCTTTATTCATTTATTTATTTATTTATTTATTTATTATTTGTTCCTTCTGCTGTGTTTTTCCATGGTGGTTTCAGAAAGTGTTTTGTTGTGTGTGTGTGTGTGTGTGTGTGTGTGTGTGTGTGTGTGTGTTGTGCTTGTTCAGGTTCGGGACAAAGGGAGGTTCGGCAGAGTGTCTCGGTGGTTTTAGCTTAAACTATAATGTTATTGGCTATCTGTAATCTATTGTACGTTAATTTTTCTTCGCTTTGCATTGATATTTGTTTTTAGTTTTCTCTTCAATGTCTCTAGTCTTCATTTTCAAACTGAACCTTTCTGTTATCATTTCATTTATATGTTTGTTTTCTGCAAGTCTGTGAAGAAGCAGCAAAATAATTGTCAGTTCACATGGAATCATTTTAGGCATATACTCATCATTTAAAAAAAAAAAAAAAAAAAAAAAATTCTTGTGTCTTTGCAGTTCAACAGTGTGAATCCTGAAGCCTAACGTTTCATCACTCACTTACAATTTTATTTATTCATTTATTCTATTTAACTCATATATTATTCATGTATCTAACTTGACAAACTTATTGTTTTCACTGCGAGGACGAGCGTCGTTTGGTTTACTCATTTGTCGTGTACACTCCATTTCTGGGGATGCCTTTCCTAGATACATGTCTACTCATCACTTCATGGCTGTGGCTCGTCACGAAAATCTACGAATCTGTGGATCACTGTGTGTATAGTTAGTAACCCCGGGCACAGGTCAGTGTGTTTAGCTCTGTCTATCTCCTGTTTTTCAGACAATAAAGACAATAACAACAAGAGCAACAAAGAAAACAACTACTACGACTGCTTATCATCATCATGCTAAAAATGACAATAAAAGCAAAAGTAAAAACGATACTCACAACCGTGGAACATGACACAACCAGTGAATGCTACAAATACAGCTGCGTATTTCATTACTGATAACAGTATAGATAACGGTTTAAAAATGGGTTAATAATATTTTTATTCAAATGCCGGTAAACCATAATTTGAATACTACTGAATGAAAGAGGGAGAAGAGAGAGTGAGAGATTCAGATGGTTTATTCAATAAGGCTATACACCCATAATAATGAGGGGCACAGAGAGAGAGAGAGAGACAGACAGACAGACAGACAGACAGACAGACACAGAGAGATGAGGGTTGATGGAAAGAGAGAGACAATGGGGTGTGTGTATTTGTGGGAGGGGGGGGGGGTTGAGGGAGGGGGAGGGGCGGAGGGGGGGGGTGATAATCAGTAATACATATTCATTGACTCTAAGGATATTACATAAAACAGTAATTTTAAAACATGACTGTCAACCTTAACACGCCCTTCTGAATATGCATAAGATAATTTGCTCGTATTTTCACAGACATATGTTCTCTAACCTATATAAAATATTGTGCATTCGATCAATGCCAACACCGGTTATACGCTACATTAATGAGTATCAGTAATACTAACTGTATAGATCCCCCACAACGAAATCAGTAACAAGATACCTTAATGAAACAACTAGCACTAACACAAACTGATAAACTATGATCAATAGATGAATCATCAGATAGATAGAATCGAGTTAGATAAACAAGATTCAAACGTGAAACAAAGCGTACCGTCTGCACATTCAAGCATTCGTATTCCAAAGGTAGACATGAGTTATTCGTATTGATTAAAAGAACTAAATAACACCTTTTTACTCCCCCACCTCGGCTAACTCCTAACTGTGAGACCCCAGTTTTCTTATTTCATCCTGTGACACACTTGAAAGGGGGATAACACACACACACACACACACACACACACACACACACACTTTTATGATAGATAGAATATACTTTCCTCTGAGTTTCCTTTCACCCTGCTCTTAGACTGAGAGAACACAAAAAACTCCGTGAAGTCACGTGTGTGTGTGTGTGTGTGTGTGTGTGTGTGTGTGTGTGTGAGGCGCTTTGTCAGTAAAGTGACCATGCCACAATGAAGAAAATAAAATGCAGTTAGGTTTGGACCTTTGCATAGAGACAGAAAATGAGTGTGTCTGAGAGGATACCTACCATCACTTGGAAAACCTGTCCAGAATCTAACACTCACACAAACACACACACACACACACACACACACACACACACACACACACACACACACGCACGCACGCACGCACGCACGCACGCACACGCCAATAAACAATACAGAACAAGAAACTGTGTGTTGATGGGGGAATGGTCAGCCAAGGAAAAAAAACTGAGGGCGTGGGGGTATACTGTAGAGGAGGGAAGACAGGGTGGAAGTGCGAAGGAAGGGGAAAAGACCACTTAAAAAAAGAATCATCATGAATAGTGGAAACCACCGAACCACCTTACAACATGCTGGGCCCTTCTTGCTTCGTGAAACTGCACTGAGGAGAAGAAAGGTTTTTTTTGTGTGTGTGCTCTGTGTGTATGAATCGGGGAAGAGAAAACACAAAGGAAAATATGTCTGTGCTGTATCCTGGAAACAACAACAACAACAACAACAACAACAAACCAGCAAACAAAAAAGAATCCAAAACGGAAGGTGCACGACAGAGGCCCTATGCACGATAACTGCGCCTGAAAGTACACTGAAAGAAAATGAGGAGAAGGGACGTTGGGGTCGTCATCGTTGTACTGACGAAAAAAAAAAGCGAAGTTGGAAGGAAGAAAGTGGAAGAGGCTCTCTGTGCTCGTTCTTTGCATCGAGAGAAAAAAATAAAAATAAAACAACAAAACACAAAGAAACTGGAAACAGAAAAGGGACAGGGTTATTTGCATTAAAAAAAAAGAAAAAGAAATGAACAAACAAAATGAAAACAAATAGGGACAAGGTTCTCTTCTGTGCCAGCATTAGATAATAAACGGAAAGGAACCTTTGACAGTAGTGGGAAGAGGAGGGGGGGGCGAGGGCATGGCGTGTGGTGGTGGATGCGTAGATTTCCGGGGAAAAAAAAATGTAGAACTCCTCCAAGCACTTTAGTCCGGCGTCGTTCTCAGCATGAAGAACGGACTGACTTTGTTCCGAGTCATGCACACACACACACACACACACACACACACACACACATACACACACACACACACACACACACACACACACACACCACTAAAAAAAAAAAAGAAAAAAAAAAAAAAAGACACACAGCTAATCCCAACTCGAAGTTCTCGAAAAAGCAAGAGCATCAGGCAGCGCCTTGTCCTGTTTGTGGAGCGGAAAGTTCCGGTGCACGTCCCACAGTCTATCTCTCACGGGGCCCGGTAAAAGTGTGTTACCACGAGCTGCTAGCAGCTGCTGCGGTAGCGAAAGGAAATGGTGCCTCTTCACGGTAACATGTCGGCTCGGCCCAGGAGTGACTCCCCTTGGTTTTCTTCCGCCAGCGGAGGACAGCCATCATTAGCGGCATCCTGCAGCCCCGTGACTTATTCCTGAGGACACCGTGAGCTTTGTCAGGGGCCATCGGGTAACGCCTGGATCGTTGCTCCTGCCTCCTCCTCCTCTTTCTTCTGCTTCTTCTTCTTCTTCTTCTTCTCCTCCTCCTGCTCCTTCTTCTTCGTCGTCGTCTTCTCCTGCTTCTACCCCTCCTCTTTCTCATCTTCTGCCTCCCATTCCTCTACCGCCTCCTCCACCTCCTCTTCCTCCTCCTCGTCGTGTCCTCCTCCTCTTCCTCCTCCTTCTTCTCCTCCTCCTCCTCTCCTGCCTCCCCCTCCTCCTCCTCCTCCTTCTCTCCTGCCTCCTCCTTTCTTTTTCTTCTCCTCCTCCTCCTTCTCTCCTGCCTCCTCCTTCTCCTCCTCCTCTTTCTCTTCCTCTTTCTCCTCCTCCTTCTCCTCCTCCTCCTCTCCTGCCTCCTCCTCTTTTTCCTCCTCTTCCTCTTTCTCCCCCTCTTTCTCCTCCTCCTCTCCTGCCTCCTCCTCCTCCTCTCCTGCCTCCTCCTCCTCCGAGGACTGGAGGGTCCGCCGGAAATAACCATGGAGAGAGAGAGAGCGAGAGAGAGAGAGAGAACGAACGAACGAACGAAATTGTTTTA
>NC_134876.1:78211834-78239334 GCF_041734735.1 Babylonia areolata | reverse complement strand
TCTTGGTTTGGTTTCGAGATTATCTCTCAGACAGGTACCAGTCAGTTCTAATCAAAGGTGCACAGTCAGTCAAGTTAAAACTTCCTCAGGGTGTACCACAAGGATCTGTTCTTGGTCCTCTGTTATTTCTAGTCTATATCAGTGACATAGTCTGTAGTATTAGTTCTGATATCAAATTATTTGCTGATGACACGAGCATGTCTCTTGCAGTGAGAAGCCCTGTTACGAGAAAAGAAACCCTGCAAGCTGACTTAAATAGAATAGACATTTGGGCAAATACATGGAAAGTTAAATTTAATGAATCTAAAACAGAACTACTAAATGTATTCCGGGGAAACGTAGAATGCTACCACCTAACTTTTGGAAGTATTAACTTGCCACAACACAATCAACACAAGCACCTAGGGGTCATTCTGCAAAGTAATTGTAGGTGGGGTGACCACATAGATAGTATCGTAAGTAAGGCTGGGTTACTGATCAACTGTCTTCGTTCATTTAAGTACAAGCTGACCAGGGTGGCTCTGGAAACGATGTATAGATCCTTCATCGTCCCAATCTTTGACTATGCTGATATAATCTGGGACAACTGCGCACAGTACCAATGTAAAATGTTGGAAGACTTACACTTAGACGCTCTGCGTATTATCACTGGTACCGTACGTGGTACTAGCCACGATAAATTGCTTGCAGAATCAGGATTCTGTTCATTAAAAGAAAGGCGTCGTAGACATAAGATAATAATGTACTTCAAA
This sequence comes from Babylonia areolata, assembly GCF_041734735.1. Lineage (NCBI taxonomy): Eukaryota > Metazoa > Mollusca > Gastropoda > Neogastropoda > Buccinidae > Babylonia > Babylonia areolata. Next base: position 78,238,582 of record NC_134876.1, on the reverse strand, counting down.
ATCATCAACAATATTTGTCCTCGGTACCTTACCCACTTATTGCCCCCTCTCGTATCAACAGTAAACCCATACCACAGGCGAAGACCTTTTGAACGAATCGTCCCTCCACACCACACTGACATTTACAACAGATCTTTTTTTCCCTTCAGCCACAGCTGTTTGGAACACTCTTTCTCTTACTGTTCAACAGACCCAGTCTCTCAGTCAACTGAAACGCTACCTTTCCTCTACAGACACTACAGTCTCACCATAAAAAAATTATTACTATCTGGGTAAAAGGAAAGAACAAATTATTCACTGTCGTCTGAGACTTGGTATGAGCGAATTAAACTCTGACATGTATAATAGACATATAAAGAATGACCCATCCTGTGCTTGCAGTTTTCCACAAGAGACAGCTGAGCATTTTCTATTGCACTGCCCGAACCACAACATACAAAGAGCAAACACTATTCATAATCTCCCACAAGAACATATCACTGTACATAACTTACTATTTGGTAACACCTCCTTTAGTCTTGAGGTAAATGTCAGCATCTTTGAAACTGTTCATAAGTTTATTACTCAAAGCGAACGATTCGATCCCTAATTCAGCCAATTCCCTCTTTTTGTGTATATGTATATGTGTCCATGTGTATATGTGTGTATGTGTATATATATTTATACATATACATAATTATACCCATATATGTTTGCATGCATCTAATTCAAAGGTTTATAACGATGAGTAATATCCTGTCTATATGCATATATGTCAGTGTATGTACCTGAAGGAGTGCTGCCCTTTTATTTGCCAGCTCATGATAAGAATACATGATGGCGTGCTTGCCTTTTTTTTCCCCCCCGCGGGACGGTTGGCCCTCGCCGCTTTGTTTGTCGGCCAAGTTAAGTCTTGCTGTGCATGTGCACCAGCATTGATGCTTCTCGTTCTCTCTCTATTAACTTTTTCCTCCACCACTCGTTTTTTATTCATTTTCTTCACTTTATTTATATCTCAGTTTAGTTTTGTTCAAAACTCATGTATGTTCACGTCTTCTAGTTATGATGACATCCGTCACATATTCAGTATGTACATGTGACAGGACAGGACTTTATATAAGATTTTCTTGTTGTCCTGTTCATCGATATCTGTGTTGTATTGTGACATGTTCCAAATAAAATACTGTTTAAACCAACACAAACACCAAAGCCATTGGTCGTGTTTTCACGTTCCCTACGTGAGGGTAAAGCATTCTGAAACACCTTTTTTTGCTGTCACATATATGCAGAAAGTTGAATCATTTTGATGTTATTCCCAACATTCAAAAAAAGATTTGGTTCAAGTCATATATCATATTATAATTTGAGTTATACATATTGCCTGAATTTCGTTGTTTGCTATTGATTCCGATGTTTAATTTAGGTCGATGCATTGCAGTGACCCATCTTACGTGAAATAAAATGAATAGTTGTGTTCCAGTGTCATTACTGTTCATTGTCTTCGTTAACGCCACTGTCATTATCATGATCGTCGTTGTCGTCGCCCCCCTTCCCCCCTCGCCTCGCCCCCCTCCACCCCACCCTTTTTCTCTTTGCTTTTCGTCTTTCTCATTTTCCTCTACAATATGCATTAGGAAAAGACAAGAAACTAACTCTGATGATAAAGGAAATCTTTTTGATAAAAATAAGCATGACTTCCCACAATTTCTCACACATTGTGAAAAAAAAACATGGGAGGGGAACCACCACGATTTCTCGCAGTCCCACGACTTCTCTCACTTTGAAACATTTCATGGGACTGCGAGAAATCGTGAGCTTACAACCCGTCTGTTTTGAACGGTACTGGTAGCTTTGTTTACCACAGTTCGAAGTTGGATAGAGAATTAGGAGCTGTGATCATCGCCGTGCGCGAACTCCGACGAGTTGACGAGTGAGGAGTACACCAAAGGCAGGCAGGTTGTGTCGGCCCCGGTCACGGTTGAGGGTGGGATTCCTAGCGGCGATGTGGACTGCTTCCTTTACTCCCCTCTGGAACCATCTTGCTTCTCTGTCGAGAACTTGCACATTGTCCTTTACAAAGTGATGTTGGTTGTGGGTCAGATGTTCGCCCACTGGGGAGGACTCTCGTTTGTGTTCTTTCAGTCTTTTGTGCAAGTTGCGCTCGGTTTCACCAATGTCACTTTGGTCACAGTCCTGGCAGTCTATCTGGTATACAATTTATCTGTTTTGTCTTTGGCGTGGACTAACTGCATCACATTTGAAACCCACCTGTCAGCTTGACATCGATATTCACAAACTATTAATTTCTTCCAGTTCAAACAGAGAGGACGAATGTAAACCTCAGCTATAAATTCAAAGCACGATTCTCAGGAAGAGAAAGAAGAGATTACGTTGCAGTGGTGGTGGTGGTGGTGTGTCCATCGAGATCGATGATGACCATCGTTGTCATCCAGATGGGGGATGGGGGATGGGGGGAGGGTGGTGGTGGGGTGGGGGGAAGGATGCTCATGAATCTATCTGTGAGTGCGCAGATGGCTGAATAGTCCAATCTGCGCACGAAATGTTCGCTGACAGTTGGGGCAGACAAAGACAGGCATATCATTGTCAGGGAGCTTGTTTGCCCGTGACTTTCTGGCCTGCCTCTTCTCAACAGCTGCAGCAGTCCTGTTGGCCTCGCACAACCTGACGCCTTTGTGCACAGCAGCGCGCCATTTGTCACGGTCCACTGCAGATTCCTCCCAGGAGTCAGGGTTGATATCAAACGCTTTCAGAGAGACTTTCAGAGTATCTCTGAAGCGCTTCTTCTGACCTCCGTGTGATCTCTTCCCTTGTTGCAGCTCGCCATAGAAGAGCCTTTTGGGCAGCCGATGGTCTGGCATGCGCGCCACGTATCCAGCCCAGCGAAGCTGGGACTGCATCAGGATGGTGAAGATGCTGGGAAGGGTGGCTTTTGCGAGCACCTCTGTGTCTGGGGTCTTGTCTTGCCACTTGATGTTCAGTAGCTTCCTTAGGCATGTTGCGTGGAAGTGGTTCAGCTTCTTGGCATGTCGTTGGTACACTGTCCACGTTTCGCAGGCGTACAGTAGTGTGGGGAGAACTACTGCTCTGTAGACCTTTAGCTTGGTCTCAAGACTAATGCCTCTTCTGTTCCAGACATTTGCATTGAGTCTACCAAACGTTGCGCTTGCTCTTGCAATCCTGACGTTCACTTCATCGTCGATGGTCGCATTTCGTGACAGTGTGCTGCCAAGGTATGTGAACCGCTCCACCGCACTGAGTCTCTGACCGTTGACTGTGATGTTGGGCTCAACGTAGGGTTTCCCTGGGGCTGGCTGATGGAGAACTTCAGTTTTCCTCGTGCTGATGGTAAGGCCGAAGTTCCTGCTGGCCGAACGTCAAATAACAACAGCTGGCCTTGTGATTGGCTGGACGTTTTTTGGTGTGTAGTGATAGTGGTGGTGATGAAGTGTTGGGTGGTAATGTGGGAGTGGTTTGTATTACTAGTTGTTTGTATTACTAGTGTTTGTGTGTGATGGTGCTGGTGCTGGTGGTGGTGGTAAAGTGTTGGGGTGATGATTGGGGTGGTGGGGCTGGGGGTGAACCGGTTTTTTGTATAGCTGGTGTGTGTGATGATGGTGGTGGAGGTTGTGAAGCGTTGTGTGCTTGGGTGTGTGAGATGATGTCTTGTGTGTGTGTCAAGTCAACATTTTATTTCATGATGGTAAATTGAATAAGCAACAATTGCTTTTTTACATTAAGCCATCAATGAAAATGATAATTAAAAAAAAATATTAATAATAAAAATAAATAAATAAAAATTAACAAGAAGGAAAAAAAAGAAAGAAAAAATAGAAGAAAAATAGGAGAGAGAGAGAAAGACAGACAGATAGACAGACAGACATAGAGAGAGAGAGAGAGAGAGAGAGAGAGAGAGAGAGAGAGAGAGAGAGAGAGGAAACAAGCAGATGAAGAGCAATGATAATAAAATGCATAAAAAAAATTATAAAAAATTATATATATATATATATATATATATATATATATATATATATATATATATATATATATATGTACATGTGTGTGCGTGTGTGTGTGTGTGTGTGTGAGTGTGTGTGTGTGTGTGTGTGTGTGTGATAATAATAATAATAATAATAATAATAATTATTATTATTATTATTATTATGCTATTTATGTACCGCTGAACCTTGTGCAGACAAATCAAAGCACTTTCGCACCAGTCATTCACACGCATGCATAACTCTAAAAACTGGAGAAACTGAAGACAAGGAAGAGGTAGGGAATATATATATATATATATATATATATATATATATATATATATATATATATATATATATATATATATGTGTGTGTGTGTGTGTGTGTGTGTGTGTGTGTGTGTGTGTGTGTGTGTGTGTGTTGTTCAAGTGTTACTGGACAAAGTCTTACTGAAGAAACCTGCTACTCGTTCACTTCGAGCATATATGCAAGAAATGCGGTGCGGCTTTCGAAAAGGTCGTGACCATAGCAGTGCTTCAGCTTGAGGGGAAAATGTCGGGAGCAATACAGTGAATTATAAACAACTTTCGTTGATCTCTTCAACAGTATCAGGTGTGCAGGCACGAGGAGGATATAAATATCATAGTTCTTCTGTTAAAAAATTCTTTCACAAGACTCGCCCCCTCGAACATTGCAACTTTCACCGAACCATGACCTAAGTTCTGAACAACTAGAACTGATGAATTTAGTTTCCCAATAGGTCGTTAAACGTCACTTCACGATTCCTTCCTACTTCTTCTTCTTGGGCTGCAACTCCCGCGTTCACTCGTAAGTACACAAGCGGGCTTTAACGTTTTTGAACGTTTTTACCCTGCCATGTAGGCAACCATACTCCGTTTTCGGGGGTGTGCACGCTGGGTATGTTCTTCTTTCCATAACCCACCGAACGCTGACATGGATCACAGGATCTTTAACGTGCGTATACACACGAATGGGGTTCAGGCACAAGCAGGTCTGCATATATCTTGACCTGGGAGATCGGAAAAATCTCCATCCACCAGGCGCCGTTACCGAGATTCGAACTTGGGACCCTCAGATTGAAAGTCCAACGCTTTAACCACTCGGCTGTAGCGCCAAATGATGATTAGCCGATTTCACAACGGCAAGGGTCGTGTCCGTGACGACGGTGAAGCCTCAGAAAGCCTTTCTAGTCACACAGGGCTGTGTGCTGTCACCCACCTTTTTCCAGCATGATCTTCTGCCGCAACACTCTCTACTGCCCTCCGGGATACTTACTGATGGAGGAATCGCTCTGTTGTTTACAGAATGGACAGTCAAGAAGCTGCATCAGTCTAAGAACACTGCAAGACTATTCAGAAAGTTAAGGAAAACTACAATGCATTTTGCACCATTAGAACATGTGGCGGTATTAGAATATCTGATTCTGTCTTAATTCATCTACGGTTTTTGCTTCCAAATCCCCCTGAATATTCTGTAGATAATTGTCAAAATGTGTTATGTTTTCGCATACAATGATAAAAGAGAAGATAAGTAGTAAGACAGCAACTCAAAGCGTTGAAAGAAGGAAGTTTAAAGATACCAAATATGAAAAAGTGCATTGAAACACTAAAACCAACTTGTTTAAGAAAGTTCAAACTGCAGAATACGGATTGAAAAAAAAGCAAATGAAAGGATCCCATTTTTCAATAACATAGAAAAATATGGACCTTGTTCATGCATTGAGCAAAGGTAACAATTACTTTTTTTGGAGTATACTTTTATGGCGCATAGGGAATTGTGTTGTCAGTGTAAACCCGAAACAGATATAGATCTGCAGTCATAACCAGTTTTCTTTAATGATAAATCCGAGACTAGAAACAACATGATGGATTTGCTGACAAACAAAGGGACGTTCCCCACCCAAATCGAATTTATTAGAATATGTGAAAAAAAAAAAAAATGTCTTTCGCTATCTACATTCGCCCAAGCGATATTCGAGATAACATAATCATTATTAAAAAGGAGGCGAGTGAATACACTAATCTGTATTCAGATTATGATTTGTACATAAGCCTCATCATCTACTATAAAATATCTACGAATGATTAAAAAAAAAAAAGCAAACGTTTAAAAAAAAAAAAATTCTCTTTACCTTAACTTGCGCTGTACAGGCGCATTTGGGGGAAAAAAAAGCGTTTCCGCGTTTTCGAAATGAGGCCAATTTCCTTAACTTCCGCCATGAGAGGAACAGCACCTACATTGAGCATGGTGACTTTAGAGACCTGTATTTTCCTACAATCAAGCTATATTATTGTCAAGACACAATCGATTAATTGATTTTGCTGCAATATTAGTATGCAAGCGTAAATTGTGTGTGATAATAGTAATCGGATTTTTACAGAACAAAATATATTTCTTTTTTAAACTGGCTCAGTATAAGAAATGTCCCATAACTCAGCCACTGCTATTCTTTTTGTTGTTGTTGTTGTTGTTGTTGTTGTTGTCGTCGTGGCATACAAAATATGGTTAGTGTCCGTGTCTCTCGGTGTCTCTGTTTCTGTCTGTCTGTCTGTCTGTTTGTGTGCCTGTGTGTCTGTCTGTCTCTCTCTTGTCTGTCTGTCTGTCTCTCTCTTATTGTTAAATGGTTTTCTTTATACCTACGCAGATTGTTTAAACTGCGTAGTGTTTATTTACCATGATTATACATTAGTCTGTATCACTGTGCGACTTTCTTATCTGCATTTGTAACCCTTTCTAAGAGGCCATGATCTTTATGAATGAAACATCAGAAATTTTCATCTATCTGTCTGTGTGTCTCTGCCTGTGTGTCTGTGTGTCTCTCTCTGTCTCTCTCTGTCTGTCTCTCTGTCTGTATCTCTGTCTCTCTCTCTCTCCCTCTCTCTCTCTCTCTCTCTCTCTCTCTGAACCAAATTGTCCCTGACATTTACTGTGGAAAAACTTGCCACTAAAGCCAAACTCAGAACAAGTCAACAGCTTAGATGTCTTTGGCAGCTAGGAGATGTACCCAGAGAGGTCATTTTTGAAATGATTGATACCAAGGCTGCTCCTGTTTTATTATATGGCACATAAATTGGGGGCTACCAGCAATTTGATGTCATTGAAAAGATGCACATGTATGCATGGAAAAGATACTTAAATGTTGGAATGCAAACATCTAACAGTACTTGGATAACGTGGGCACTATCCAAGGCATGTGTTAGCAGCCGAAGGATACATACGCTACTGGCTTAAAGTGTGCAACATGCTAGAGGAAAGACTGCCCAGAAAGGCCTACAACATGTTAAACCATTTACAAGAGTCAGGCAAAAAGACATGAGCGTTTCATATCAGGCAGTTATAATGTGTCATCGGATTTGGAGACGTGTGGGAACAGCAAAATAATTATAGGAGACGTGAGATGTTTTCTCTTTGCATTCAAAACGAAGACTCAGCGATCAGTGTGGACAAACTTGGCATGATACTATTGAATCCAAAGACCGCTTTGAGTTGTACAGTACTTCCAAGCAAACGTTCCAAACTGAAAATTACTTGGACAATAAAAAATGCTTACATGTCACAAAGACACACACACAGAATTCAGATTTGATATCTCACCCATCAATATACATAAACTACTATACAGAAAGGACGTAACACCTAGACATTTATTATGCCCTGTTTGTAAGCAACAGATCGAAGACGAATCCCACGTGCTGTTTAACTCTCTCCATACGAACGGCGAAAGGGACGACGTTAGCAGCGTTTCACCCCAATTACCACCATCAAAATATTGCAAGCGGAAGGCTCTTATACTGAAGAGGTGAATGTTAACAAAGAATACCACAATTCTGACGACGGAAGCTAAAGGTTGGGTCATTGAGACACCCACTGGACATCCGAGGGGTCTGTGCAGAGGCGAAGAGAGGACTGGCCGTACTGAGTGAGTTAATTGTAAAGTGTATATTTTCAGGACAGATGTGAATATTATTCTAAAAGCAAATGGATTTTTTTCATATGTGATGTCATGTGATGATGAGTAACCTGTTTTTCAGTTGTCAAGATTTGTGTACAAAGTGTTTCAGGAAAGGTCAGAGTTAAGAGCAGAAAATTGATTGGTGATGATAGAGGAAGGGAAGTCTTTTGGTGAAAGAAAAAAAAATGGGAAGGGTAGATGGTTCACTAAGCTATTAAGTGAACCCCTGTCTGTTATTTAGATGTACTGTAACAATCCCAAGTAAGAAGCCTTCCAATTCGTGCGAAATTGAATTGATTGACAGATGTGTTCTAACCCCTTGAAATGAACTTTTGTTCACTGAATAAAAATGTCATGTCATGTCATGTCTCTCTCTCTCTCTCTCTCTCTCAAAGAGAAAAAAAAAGAAAGACAGACAGAAAAGAAAAGAAAGGAAACGGTTGTATTGTTCAGTGACCTCGAGTCCGTTTCTTGTTTTGATAAGAGAGATATACGTACTACAGGACGTGCTGGAGTTCTGATTTTTCGTCTCTGTGTGCTACTGATATGTGCCATGTACCGTAAAGTCCTTTACGTGTGCCCTTGTTATCATTTTTTATATTTTTTTAAAATTTTTAAATAAACGTTTGCGCTGTGGATAGATGGTTTACTAGTATCGCTCGCTACTCAGACACGAGTGAACACAGGTTCGATTCCAACATACGGACTAGGATTTTTATTACTCTCCCGTCACTAGTCTGAGTGGTAGTCTGTTGGGCGCTAGTCATTCAAATAAGATGATAAACTGAGATCTCGTATGCAATATGCACCCAGAGCACGTGAAAGAACCTACGGGAAAAAAAGCTTTGATAGTGAAACTATTGTAGTTCCCAAGATTTAAAAAAAAAAAAAAAAAGAAAAAAAAAGTGGTGCTGCACTGTGACGCCTCTCTCTCCAATTGGAGTGCAGCCCGAAATTCACACAGAGAAATATGTTGTGACAAAACCGCAACGCAACGCAATGCAATACAATATAACACGATACAACGCAACACAACGCATTACAATACAATACAATGTACCTGACGGTATTATTAACTTCAGTCATGACCTGCCTGGTGTTGGGCCACACATCCAGGCTAACGGATCGGTCGCAATGGTTGACAAGAGATCTCAGTCGTCTGATATCGTTCTTTGGGAGCGTGTCGATACTCCCCCGTGTCGATACCCCGGCCCCCCGTGTCGATACCGACTCGTGGGAGTATCGCGCTGACCCCGCTTTTCGGTGTGGACGTGGCCTGCCTGTCTGTTCAGGTATTTATTTGCTCAACTCTCTCGCGTCTCTATGCATTATCGTGCCCCTTGCTTGCTGTGCGTTCTTCCGTGATCAGAATGTAAACAGTTTTTAAGACCTGATCAGCGCGCTGTGTGTGTGTGTGTGTGTGTGTGTGTGTGTGTGTGTGTGTGTGTGTGAGTGAGTGATAGAGAGGGGGTGGGGGTAGAGGGAAGGGGTATGAGGGTGTGGAGAACAATCGCGAAATTTTAGGTGTGGCTTTTACTTGGTGTGGAGTGGCTGATGTGTAAACAATGTTAGTCCGTGTTCGGTTGTGTGTGTGTGTGTGTGTGTGTGTGGTAAACTTTAACATTCATTTTCTCTGGAAATGCTTTGTCTACAAATACCAAACTTGGACTGAAGATTGAAGGAGAAAAGTCTTCACAGTCATACTAAAAAGAGGTTGTAAGTCTTCCGGAGTTAACTGGGTGGGTTTTTTTTTTCCGGATCATGAACGGTTTATCATGTTGAGAATCTGAATCCAGAAAATGGGTTTGAAGCCAGCATGACCTATTTTTCTCTTCTTCGCGATTAAAAGAAAAGAAATACAAATTGTGGACACAACACATACACTGACACTAACTAGATCATTGACGTGTTTACTGCATGAATATTTCAAAGTGGATACTGAATTAACCAGGCTGTGCATGACAGAGAAATTGGATGGACCGTGTTGTAGTTTCTGCCGGTACCTCAGCCTGTTGAACACGATCTCCGCAGATGTGGAGAAAGTGGATGCATGTAGCGGTGTGCTTGAGGCGATGGCAACGTCTCCTTTACCGCGGATTTTAAAGAATTTCTTAAATGCCTGAGATATACCAAAATAACATGATTTAAATCGTTTTTTCGGCAACCCGATGTCGACTGGTTCGTACAGATGTAGATATCTACATTTTTTAACGAATTCTTAATTTTTTTTTTTTTTTCTGTCCTCATGATTCCTTTACTGGATAAGGCGTGAAGCATAATTGAGTCGTGAGGGCTTTGCCTCTTGTTGTTGTTTTTTTGTTTGTTTGTTTGTTTTTTACCCGAAGCTTTATAACGTTGAATATAGAGCACATTTTAACGATTTTTTTGTTATTAAAAAATATATATATATACATATATATATATGTATATTTATTGATACTTTTTATAAATTAACTTCTTTTTTTTTCGTGTGTATCACAGGTGAGTCTTGAAGGCCTTGCCTCTCTTGTCTTGATTAATACCGCATGGGCCTACCAAATACTTCTACTTGAAGCCAAGAAATAGCCATAAGTCTTGAGTCTGAGTCTAAATGCGCAGGCCACGACAGAAAAGCATGCTTTCACTGTTTCAGAAGAACGGCCGCTCCTTATATCTGGCGAATGGAAAATGTAAGACAAGACAAGACTAAACAAGACAAGACAAGACAAGATAAGATATATTAGATAAGATAAGAAGAACTTCACTATTTCATAAAGAGAAGTGGCATCGTGAGCTCAAGAGTTTACACAACACATACACACACACACGCGCGCGAGCGCGCGCGCGCACGCGCACGCACAAAACCATTAAACGTGACTTAATAAAACCGGAACAATAAACACGTATGTACGTTTTTCGTAATAAAAGCGTTTTACGTATTATTTATTTATAGTCTGTTCATCAAAGATGATGATATTAGAGTATTTTACGTAGTCGCTTTTAAAATGCAGTTAATGATCTTTATACAGTAAGTATCGACATGGACTTATTGAAAGACACGAACGCTAACATTGCAAATATCTTGTTGCATATTCATCCTGGACATTGTAACACATATTCAACTAAAAGATTATCTAAGAGATTTAAACAAACAGCAGTTTATTGTGCATGCACTTTCACATTTAGTGACATGCAAGCGCGTGCGCGCCCGGAGCACACACACACACACACACACACACACACACACACACACACACACACACACACATCCACACATATTGTGACACACACAAGCACTCACATACGCGCGCACACACACACACACACACACACACACACACACACACACACACACACACACACACACACACACAAACACACACACACACACTCGCACGCACGTACGTACACACACTCACACACACACACACACACACACACACACACACACACACACATACACACACACACACACACACTCGCACGCACGTACGTACGCACACACATACACACACACCACACACATACACACACACACACTCGCACGCACTTACGTACGCACACACACACACACACACACACACACACACACACACACACACACACACACACACACTCGCACGCACGTACGCACACACACACACACACCACACACACACACACACACACACACATACACACACACACACACTCGCACGCACGTACGCACACACACACACACACCACACACACACACACACACACACACACACACACACACACACACACACACACACACACACACACACACACAAAGTTCTCAAAAGTTTCAAAGGAAAGGTGACTCGAATGTGTACGAGATGTCCTTATGACCACTGGGCATTTGGCATCATCAGTCTTAGTTTTGGACAGGAAAGAAATAAATGTATATCAACTGGCGCTGGTGATACTGTCTTTTGAGTTTATATGAAATACCGGGTGCAGTGTTCAAACAGTCAGAGCGCTGGACTTTCACCAGGGTTCCCGACTTCGATTCCTGGTTCCAACGCATCCGGTGGAGCTGTTTTTTTTTTTTGTTGTTTTTTGTTGTTGTTTGTTTGTTTGTTTTTTCCTGATGCCCCGTATCACCTTAATTACCTGCAAACCTAAACCCCCGTCGTGTGTATATGCAGGCAGATCAAATATACACGTCCTAGATAGTGTAATCCAGGTCAGCGTTTGGTGGGTTATGGAAACAAGAACATACCTAGCATGCAAAAACCCCGAAACGGAGTATGGCTGCTACATAGCGGGATTTAAAAAAACAACAAAAACAAACAAACAAACAACGTATACGTAAAAAGTCACACTTGTGTGTGTGTGTTTTTTTTTTGTGTGTGTGTGTGTGTGTGTGTGTGTGTGTGTGTGTGTGTGACTGAAACATATCTGAATGACACAGGAAACGAATGATGAGCGCCCAAGACTGCTCTTAGTCGGCTCAACCGCACGTTGGTAGCCTGTCCTCCATATTTGTAATCACTTAGAGATTGGACTCTAATCGAGGATAGGCGCTATTGCGTATCCAAATCAAACCAAATATGGACTGGTGGCCTAGAGGCAATGCGTTTGCATAGGAAGCGAGATAACGTTAGCACACACACACACACACACACACACACACACACACACACACACACACAAATTAAAACAAAATAAAATAAAATGAAAACACGAGCGGGCGCGGCAGGAGTGGACGGGTGGGTGTGGGAGGGTAAACCCTGACATTGCCACGCGTCGTTAGTACAATGTTCAGTTGGACTACTATCGACAGCACTACTGTTTTAAGTTTCGCGACAGTAGCTCAACGAGACGATAACGTAGTTTGTTGATAAGCTACTTTTTTTTTTTTTTTTTCTTTTTTTAAATCCGCCACGTGGCATTATCGCTACGTGTTGAAAGCACAACACATGTGCCAACCTTCCGGATACTTATAACATTTCATAGAGGTGACATACACCGATCATTTTGACATGTGTATACAGCAGCAAAAATTCATGAAGCAAGAATGTGTTTGTCCTGTGTTGTCCGTAACTTGAAAATGGAGAGAGTTGGGGGGTAATTCGGGGCAAGAAGCCCAGTCGGGGTCAAACGCCCACTGCCAAAATATCGGAGGAGGAGGAATTTTGTTTAATGTCCCGTCACACATATCGGTGATTGAAGACATTTTGTTAAAGTATTTATGAATACATCTGAGTATTATCGGTTAGAAGGGGTGGGAGATGTGGATGAATGGAGGGTTGGGAGAAACTGGGCAAATGAGGGTAAAAATGTGGGTGAAATTTGGAAGAAAAAAAAACATCGGAGATCATGCGACACAGCGAGCAAATGACACTTTTACTGCTTCCGCTTGATACCGGAAAAACACACCTCAACACAGAGGCCACCCAGAAGTCAGCTTTGTTTTCCACATGCGCTTGATTGTTTTCACCTTGATTTCTGTAAAAACACATACTGATGAAATTTCGATGCCAGAGTCTGTTCTTCATTCAAAACGAAATTTGATTATATTATTCTGTGAAAGAAATGCGCCAGCTGTTGAATCGAAGCGTTGAATCCGATTTGTCTCCTTCGCATTTTCCTGGAAATCCTATCATAGTAATGTTTTCAAACTGGGGCAAAACGCCTACAAGGCGTTGGGGCAAGACGCCTACCAGTGGGCTTTTCGCCACTTCACCACTGGGCGTTTTGCCCTCTGTAATTTGGAAAAGATAGTGAAATTTAAAGACAGTATATTGCACTCTGAAATGCAGTCTGCAGTCATAGCATTCGTGCATGTGTGTGTATGAGAGAGAGAGAGAGGGGGGTGGGGGGGGGGGGGGCTTGGGGGGCGGGGTATACATGCAGATACACCGACTTAAGAACAATTAACAAGTAGATGTCCATTCCCATAACCACATGTAGCATCTGGGCCTTCATCGTGTTCCAGTCAGCAGACCAGGGCCATTCTTAATGACATCTCCTCTCCAAAAACTGACATTCAAAACACCAGTGAATTAGCGGCCATCGTAACATCTCCACCGTACAAAGCAAACATTCTCGAGAAACAGGTAAACGACTTTGTGAGGCCTTTCATCTCTTCTGGAGTATTAGATAGAGTCTCCCGTCGGTCCGCACGGATGAGTAGGCAGGCAGGCTTATCTGTCGGTGTGTGTCCTCATATGGGAGAAGAGGCCGATTCTGGATGCAAGGGTGTTGCAAGGGAAAACGTAGCCTGATTGCCTGACCAGCACAGGTGACTTTTTTTTTAAGTGAGGAGGAGTTGTGCAGTCCCTTCCCCACTCTCTCGCCTACCGACGCTCACAGTCCCACAGGTGCAGATACTGCCACGTGTAGAACGGCCTCAGCAGGTGCAGGTTTTTTCATCGGAGCTCCGTCTCCTAGGGGGACTTCCAGCCAAGGATAAGAGCTCTCCCTGCCCTTTGGTCGTCCTCTTCCGCCTTCACAGCCGTTGGGAAAGGCTTCCTCCTCCGCCTGCTCCGTCTTTGGGAGACTTCACACGCGGCAAGTAGTACTGGGTTACATGGTACCAGTAGCAAGGGCTATGCCCCTGACCTGACCTGTTCAGGAGTATAGACCGTCAACAACAGACCTCCACAATCCCTTATCCAAGCTGTGTCTTTGTCTATGGCTCCAGGTAAGGTCCATCTTCGTGGTGTCTGCTTGGAGGTGTCTTCGTCACGTGTTTCTCAGTCAGCCTATTTTTTATTTCCTTAAGGGCCTGTCTGGTGATGCTTGACGATTATTTTCGCAGTGTTTGCTTGATCCATCTTCAGTTTCTTCTTCCAGTTCCTTTCAGCCGACAGTTGTGTCTTCTTCCATAGGTAGATGCTGCTGAGTAAAGAGGATTCTTCTCAAACAACTGTTGATGAATATCGGCACTTTGTTAAGTGTAATCATTTCATCCTCCATTGCTCAGTACCACACAACAGCACTTTCTTCACGTTTGAATATAAGAACCGATCTACAGTTTATTTTTACGGCACTGTGGAGCTCCAGATGTTCATGAGCTGTATTAAGGCTGCTCAGTAGTCTGGCCTTGACAATACTTACTTTGACATCATCTGCGCCGACCTGCTTGTCAATGGTGCTTTCAAAATAAGTGAAAGATTCCGCTTCATCCAGTACCTTACCTTCGAGTGTGACTGGCTCAGCACCAGTTGCATTTGTTCTCATGATCTTCGTCTTGTCCCTGTGGAAGTCGAGGTCTACTTGTGATGAGTTGTCCGCTAGTACTGTGGTCTTATACTGCATCTCCTGCTGGTTATGGGACAGCAGGGAAAGATCATTCGCAAAGTCGGTCATCCATCTGCTTCCATGGTGTCCATTCGACTCGGATCATTTCTTATGAATGTTTTCAGAATGCTATCAATGACAAGTAGGAAGAAAAACATGAACAGGCAGTTTTGCCGAACACCAAAAACACGAAACTGGTGAATGACGGAAGATGACTGCAACGCATTCAGCAAAGAAGACTTCTTCCATGAAAAAAAAGCCACATGAGCAGCAGAAGAGCACGGTTGAGACTAGAAAGAAATCTGGAAGAACTGCCAAAAGAAAAGTGGAAGAGGGGAATGACGAAGAAGAGGATTGGTCCTGTTTAATATGTACAGTCGCACCAGTCCTCGTGAAGTGCGGGTGTAACACCTAATGTGCCTCCAATGGGCACAACCCCCACATGTTTCCAGTTAGCCCTTACTGCAATTCTGGTGACACTGGTTAATTTGAGAAGCTGAAAAAGCACACACACACACACACACACACACACACACACACACACACACACACACACACACACACACACACACAGAGAGAGAGAGAGAGAGAGAGAGAGAGAGGGGGGGTTGCAACTAGTTTTGTTGATCATTTTCATTGTAGGATTTGCTTTCCATGTGATTGTAATCGAATTGTCTAGACTTTAAGAGAGAGCGCGCTTATGTCATAACTGGAGGTAGAGCGACAAGCTGAAAGAATGAAGACTGTGTGACAGTGAATGAGACAGAGACACAGAGAGACAGTAACGAATAAAGCTATGACGGACGCAGTAGCCGAGTAGTTAAAGCGTTGGACTTTCAATCTGAGGGTCCAGGGTTCGAATCTCGGTAACGGCGCCTGGTGGTTAAAGGGTGGAGATTTTTCTGATCTCCCAGGTCAACAACATTTATGTGCAGACATGCTAGTGCTCGAATCCCCTTTGTGTCTGTATGCAAGCAGAAGGCCAAATACACACGTTAAGGATCCTGTAATCCATGTCGGTGTTCAGTACGTTATGGAAACAAGAACATACCCAGCATGTATACCCCCGAAAACTGAGTATAGCTGCCTACATGGCGGGGTAGAAATGGTCATACACGTAAAAGCCCACTCATGTACACACGAGTGAACGTGGGAGTTGCAGCCCACGAACGGAGAAGAAGAAGAAGAAGAGGAAGAGGAAGAAAGCTATTAGCCGAAGGCTGATTACAACCTAAATGCAACGCGATTTATGTCCTATTGAGTATCGAGTTAGTAATTAGATCAAGGGGCAAAACCCCCACACTAGGTGCTTTGCCCCTCGCTCGAGGGCGTTTGCCCCACGTCTGGGGCAAGAAGACCAATTTTTTTTGTTTAGTTGATCATCTCTTACGTATAGTTGCTTGTTTCAATCTACGATTGCTTGGGATATGTTGTAGCGTGGTTGGGCCGCTACCGTTTACACTTAGTTAAGATGTGTTGTGGCTTCAACGAAAAGAGAAATCGGATTTTTTGCTTAAAGGGCGCCTCTTGCCCCTAATTACTATACTTCTCTGTATTTATTTATTCATTTATTTATTCATTTTAAATCGTGTACTCTCCTAGCTTCACTATTCTTTCATTTCGACTCAAAATTCCATCGAGGCATCTATGTGTTTGTTCTGTTGTGTCCGTATATAGCATGTGAAGCATATTCAGTGCTAAAAGGTTTAGTATGTCTGGAATAAAAGCTGATTTCTGTGTTTGCCCATTTCTGCTGTCGTTGCTGCTGTGAGCACATATCAAATGATGAGTATAAGGACAAGCCTGGAACATACTTTTTGGAGGAATTGTCTGGGATTGTTCCTATGAACGTATTGTTCACCTCAGTGCTCGATGTGTGCTAGCTGAACGAGTCAGTGACATAAACAGCGATAACCGGAGGTTGTGTACCTTGTAAGTTACTTCTTTTTATTGTTGCTTAAAATCACATCTGAGTCCTCAGTCGCGCGAACCCAAGTACGCGCTGTCTTTGCAGTTCATCTATCAGGCATAGGAATTTGCCGGCCATTGAGGCAGACCTGAAGACCCCAGCACCGAGCTTGTTGACATTAACGGCTGTGCTTGCAGTAGAATGCGTGTATGTGTAAGTGCACGCGCCTGCGCGCGCCCGCGTCTGTGTGTGAGAGTGTGTCTGTGTGTTGATGTGGGCGTTGTGTACACAGTGTGGCTGGGTACAACTTTGCTACGTCTCACAGATGCTCAGACACCATTCTCCATAGACACGCGCGCAAAGAAAGAAACATGATTCTCCACAAACACAGGTATAAAATGAACCTTGTGACCCGTTGTGTGCTTCCTGGTCACACGTGTGTGTGTGTGGCAAATGTGTGTGTGTGTGTGTGTGTGTGTGTGTGTGTGTGTGTGTGTGTGTGCGAGGGGTAAGGGTGTCATGAAGGATTTTGAGGAGGTGGGGGTCGGGAATGCGGGTGGGGCAGCGGTCGAAATGTATAAAGTCTTAACAGTGGTTTCCCCTTCTTCCTTTTGATTTGTCTGCGAATGCTTTTTATTTCTTCCTCTTCATTTGTGTGTGTGTGTGTGTGTGTGTGTGTGTGTCTGTGTGTGTGTGTGTGTGTGTCTGTGTGTCTGTGTTTTCATCTGTAGTGGATGTGTCGAAAAGTCTTCTCTTTATCTCATCATCGACCTGGAGACACAGACACACACACGCGTCGCTGCTCTGAGAGAGCCACCCATTTTTTGCCCCTGTGTGTGTATGTGTGTATTTCCTGCCTGCAGTTTTGTTTGTTTGTTTGTTTGTTTTTCCTATCGAAGTGGATTTTTCTACAGAATTTTGCCAGGGACACAAAAGGGGTTTTGTTGCCATTGGTTCTTTTACGTGCGCTAAGTGCATGCTGCACACGGGACCTCGGTTTATCGTCTCATCCGAATGACTAGCGTCTAGACCACCACTCAAGGTCCAGTGGAGGGGGAAGAGAATATTGGCGACTGTGCCGTGATTCGCACCAGATTCTCTCGCTTCCTAGGCGGACGCGTTACATCTAGGCCATCATTCCATATATAATATTCATTCTTTGAAAATAGCAAGCACATTCTGTTTAAAACTGCCTTCAACTGATCTCCGGATGTCTGCAACAGTGTGGGTGTGTGCTTGGTTCTGTTTTCAGTGTGTGTTGTTGAGGTATCGTGTGTATGTGTGGAGGGGAGGGAGGGAGAGCAGGACCGATTTGGCGTGTTGAAGTTGGCTTTTGTGGCGTTGTAATGTACGCGGTTGGTTTTGGGTGTTGGAACTGGTTTGAAGGTCTTTATTATGGACATTGTGTTTGGTATACATATGTACATTTGATGCAAATTCTTGCCATAATTCGTCATGTTTGCTTCCTTAGTTTTGATGCATGATGACGATGATGATGATGATGATGATGATGATGGTGTGTGTGTGTGTGTGTGTGTGTGTGTGTGTGTGTGTGTGTGTGTGTGTGTGTGTGTGTGTGTGTGTGTGTGTGTGTGTGTGTGTGTGTGTGTGTGTTGATTATTGTAAAGAGCTTTGAAAGAAATCATTTGATTTATATAAAAAATATATTTATATAATAATAATAATAATAATAATAATAATAATAATATTTTTTTTTAATTATTATTATTATTATTATTATTATTATTATTATTATTATTATTATTATAATTATTATCATTACTACTACTACTACTTCTACTTCTACTACAACTACTACTACTATCATCATCACCATCATCATCATCATCATCATCATCATCATCATCATTATTATTATCATCATCATTATTACTATGATTGTATGTACACAGCACACGGTGTCAAGACCGGCCGGACCCGTCCATTGAAACAGTGGTGAACTGAAAGTGTTGGTCCGAACCTCTGCGAAAAGATCAACAACACCAACAACAACAACAACAACAACGAAAACGACAACAACTATACCACACAGAGACTGATGGCGTGGAACCTACGTCTAAAGGTAGTTCTGGTGGTGCTGATATGTGTGTGCTGTCTCGGAGTCTTGCGAGAGTCGTGCCGTGCCAGTCAGGACACGCCCACAATCATGGGGTACCGCCTCGGGTTTTGCCTTGGTTTCCTCGCTTCTAAATCTCCCTCCGAAAACGACTCTAGAAGACCAATCAGCGGCGTTGCCCCGCCCATGAATAATACGAATGATAATAATAATAATAATAATAATAATAGTTCGATACGAGGTGCCAGGAACAGTTCCATACACAGCGCCAGTGATGACAGTTCCACACAGCCTGCCAGAACTGGTCCCACACAACAACCAAACAGAACTAGTTCCACACAACCTGTCAGCACAACCTCTGAGTCTCCAACGCCTGTAGTTACTACCACTACTACCACTACTACTACTACTACTACTACCACCACCACCACCACTACTACTACTACTACTACTGCCAAGGTGGATCCACGCGCCAACAACAACAACAGTAGCAGCAGCAGTGGCGTGCCGTTGCTGACTTTATTTTCCACGTGGAGTGAGCCCGCGAAAGGCAGCCTGGTGAGGAACCTGACGCTGTGGAACTGGTCCCAGCTGGGGCCTCGGGTCATACCGCTCCTCTTCACCGACAACAACCAGACGGCTGCCTGGGCCAGGGGCTACGGCTGGCACACCTTGCCGGTGTCCAGGGCAGCCGTCGGCGTGCCTGTGCTGAAGGACATGTATTTGGACGCCATGAGCAGGTATGTGGGGGAAAAGAAAGAAAAACAAGAGATGCAAGGCCCTCAAGACTCACTTGTGATACACTTAAAAAAAATCAAAAAAATCGTTAAAATGTGTTCTATATTTGTTATTATAAAGCTTCGCGTTAAAAGAAAAAGAAAAGAAAAAGTCCTAACGACAGATTCGAACTCCGCGTGCTCGGGTGAGAAGAAACTATCTTACCCATTACACTATCGCGGCTCCTAAACTGACGTTCAAAAATATATTTAAACATGCTTTTTTAAAGGGTGATAAATCGATTGCAGTATTCGCAGTGAGAACGCTGTTTAAATCATATTAGTCTGGTGTATCCTGGGCATTCAAAAAAGTTTTAAGGGCAATTAAAATTATTTTGAAGTCCGCGGTAAAGGAGACGTGGCTATCGCCGCAATCACACTGCAACATTTAGCCGTTTTCTCTGGATCTAGATAGATGTACAAGTTTAGTTACACTGGGTTGACACGGTTGATTCAATTTCTCTTTTATGTTCATTCTAGTTTTATAGTTTTAAAGTTAATATGAAATTTGAGTATTTTGTTAAACTAATAACATGTAGAGCCAAGTACAAGTACTTCTAAACGTCGTATGAAGTGAAAAGGACTTAATTTTGAGATGAAAAGTCAAGACTGGAATTTTTTACGTTACATCAATTCAAACGTATTAACTCTCTTGGTTTATTATTTCTAACTGTAAATTCCGACTGATTCTGTGGATATGTTTTTGTTTTGTTTTTATAGCAGTTTGTGGCATAATCCAGTAAATGATGAGGCGTTCGTAAACCTTTCTCTGAATAAATATTTAACAGTCTCCTTCTCCAACTTTCCATCACATGTTATCGTGTATTGTCGATTGAATATAGGATTGAATGGGCAGGTCAACAACTTGAAACAGAATGGCGTCGTTCGCGTTCGCGAAGAATATGAGCACGCGCTTTGAATGTGTATAAATATGTGTACGCAATTGATTTTTGCCCATGACCTCCAGGGCTCAGCCAATAGATCAATAAATTCACTCATCATACTGATTTTAGTATTTTCCGAAAAAGACCACTTGGGCGAATGAACTAAGTGAAAGCCCTGTACACTGAGAGTAAAACACACAAACTTTTCATGTATTGAGTATAATTTCAAAATGTAATGTTCAAGATGAAAAAGATCAGTTTAAAGCAAATTAAGCCCCCTAGCATTCATTACAGATTAATTTCCCTTTTTTACTATCTGCACCAAAGACATGCAAAATAAATGTAACTTCCATGCTTAGCAAAAGAACTTCTTGTTTGAACAAAAAATGATAAAAATGACTACTCTTGTTGTGTCAGAATATCAGATCAAAATGCCAAATTTAGAGAATAAAAATAAATAAATAAATATAACAGTAAATTCAGTTTGCATATAATTTGACTTCTTTTTTATTTTATTTTATTTTTTTGTGCCCACCCCAGAGGCGCAATATTGTTTTAAACAAAATGACTGGAAAGAACTGCATTTTTCATATTTTTATGCCAAATTTGGTGTCAACTGACAAAGTGGTTGCAGAGAAAATGTCAATGTTAAAGTTTACCACGGACACACACACACACACACACACACAACCGAACACCGGGTTAAAACATAGACTCACTTTGTTTACACAAGTGAGTCAAAAAAGTCTGCGAACTCTGCGATCATCTACTCAGCATGTGCGCACGTGCAAGCATACACACATCAACACACACACACACACACACGTGCGCTAACAGACAGACATGCAGACAGACACACAAACACACACACACATACACACACACGCACGCGCACGCACGCACGCACGCATATACATACACATACACGGCGCTAACAGACACACACACACGCGCGCGCGCGCGCGCGGACGCACATACATTTACACACACGCGAGCTAATAAACATAAACACACACACACACAAGCACACACACACACACACACACAAGCACACACAGAGCTGACATCCCCTCAACCAGGGCGTAGGTTCTTCATATTATGCAGATCAAGTCACTGCGGACGGCGCTGTGTGTCACTTCACGTTGCTGCTGTCTGCTGCTGTAGTGGGCGTTCTCAACCCTGCCTGTATAGTACAGCAACGTATCAGTGTTTTGTCACTCACTGTGACTGAACTCGCTCTTTCTCTTTCCTCTTCCCACGTTTTTTTTTTTTTTTTTTTTTTTTTTTTTTTTTTTTTTTTTACTACCCTTACTAATGTCCTTCTTCTCCCACCAATCTCTCCTGCCATTTCCAGGCTTTGATAATCAGTGTTCCCCACTACTCCTGTCACAAGCAAGCACGCTGACAGATTCCCCAAGCATCCCATAGTCAAATCAAATCAAATCAAAAACACTTTATTATTCCACATGGAAATTAAAGTTGTACAATCACACAGGCTCGTTGTAAAACACTAGCATAAAATCATCATGCGCAACATAAGAAGAGATTAAAACTAATCAAATAAGAATTCCCAATAGCTGACGATAGACTAACCCCCACCCCCACCCCCACTCCGCACACACACATACTCATGTTAAGACAATAGGGTATTGCACAACCATATTTACAAATGAAAACATCTAACAAAAGAAGGGTATACATTACTAAAAATGACATGCGCGCACGCACGCACGCACGCACGCACACACACACACACACACACACACACACACGTTCAGACTATAAGGTATTGTACAACAATACATTAATAAAAACATCAAGGGAATAAATCGTATATATAAGTAAAATGCACACACACACACACACACACACACACACACACACACACACACACACACACACACACATGGATGTAGTCACGTATGCATGCACATAACATATGTAACGCCAATAAAATTAGTACATTAACATTAAGATACATGAAATCCAAGTAAAATAAGAAAATATTTAAAAATCACTTCCGATCACACACACACAGAAATGCTTGCCCGTGCTCACCCGCTCAGTCCCACATGCACGCATAATGTCTGCTCCCATGCACTCGTCTGCTGGTGAAGCTCAGGTGTCACCTCTTGAGTAATAATGATAACAGCAATAATAATAGTATATTATACTTACATGGCGCAAACTCCCCATGTAATGGGATCTAGAGCGCTTCGCATGAGACAATACATGTACAATAGTGCATTATACCACACAGAGCACATTAGGACATAGAAGTGGAAAAACAAAATCTGTATACACCAATATAGTTCTATAAATTGCAGATATGAATAATCGCACGAAAAAAAGACACATGATGCACCTTCACACACACACACACACACACACACACACACACACACACACACACACACACAGAGAGAGAGAGAGAGAGAGAGAGAGAGA
The DNA here is from genome assembly GCF_041734735.1 of Babylonia areolata. NCBI lineage: Eukaryota > Metazoa > Mollusca > Gastropoda > Neogastropoda > Buccinidae > Babylonia > Babylonia areolata. The sequence continues at coordinate 78,215,307 of NC_134876.1, read as the reverse complement.
GAGAGAGAGAGAGCAAACACCAACGCACAAGCACACGCACCACAGGAATACACCAATGGAAGGCGGACACAGGGGGAGTGCAGATGGTGGGAGGAGACATGCAAGGGACTATACTTCGTCACATCGAAAGGCCATTTTGAACAGATGGGTTTTGTTTTTCCTTTGAAAGAGGCCAGAGTTGATGAGTGCCGGAATTCCAGAGGAAGAGAATTCCAGACAGAAGGTGCTTGATACTGGGAGAGTACACCTATGCCATCCCCAGCAGGCAACAACTTCGTGAATTGTCAAACAACAACGCCCCAGCTGCCAAGGCCAACTACAGACATAGCTCTTTCCTGTACGTGGGAGACAACTAAAGAACTTCTCTTTGCACAAACATTGACACAACCTATGTAAACTGACGAGTGGGACTATCTGTCTGAGCTTTACACAGCGTCGTCTTCTGTGCCCTGGCGTACATTTTATTAGCTGCCCCACCAGGGATAGCTGCACACTCAAAGGCTTTGACAAACAAAGGAGGCGGTTTTGTTGGCCAGCTTGAAACGAACCTACCAGTTACAACGAGGGACTCGACCTTTTTTTTTTAACGGTAGTAACTTCGCAAACTGTAGAAGAACCGCTTATAATGAGGCTTTTAAAGCCATGCAAGTTCATTTAGAACTACACAGAAGAAAAAAAATTAGACGTCCGTTCATACAATATTAAATTTATTTTATAAAATGATTTTACGTTTTTTGTTTGTTTGTTCTCTTCCTCTGTGGGTGTGAAATTTGAGGACACGAAAACGTAATTCTCACCGGTAAATTTAACTTTATTTTTTTAAATTCGCTTTTGTATGAAACTTAACCGTTCCCGTTCACAAAATATTCATTTCGGAACTTTCAGACATAAGTTGGATTCCACCCGCTTGGCTTAGGAAGGTTCAAGAAATTCTCGTCCAGTGTGCTACTGGGTTTCACCTCTTGCTGTCGTCAGATTGGGGATTCTTTTGCGATTATTTGTTTCTAACCGTATGAATGAGTTAGATGGTTGTAGTAATTGTCTGTTTAGTTAGAAGAAAAACAGATCATAGAATTCAGTTTAGGACTGGGTTGTTGTTTTTTCTTCGTTTTTTAATTTTTATTTACAGTTACCAGACGCATTCACTTGCAAGACAGGTCCTCAAGCTTTCTTTCCCAAGTCTTCAAAGTCGAGTTGTTAAGGGTGATATGGAAATGAATCTCATTTCACAGAAACCCATTGTTTTGAGTATGTTTTCTCCACTCTCCTATAATATTAGAATATAGAGAAGAAGTTTAAAAAAAATCACTTGCAGGAAGCGTCTTCAACAGTACGGAAAAAAAGCCAACAAAAAACAACAACAACAAAAACAAAGGCTCAGAGATCGAGAACACACACATGCACGCTCGTGTCCATTCATATCAGATTGTTTTGAAGCGTTACCTTTGTCACTTACTTTCAATCTGTGTGAACGTTATAGAATTTTACGTTAGGCTGGATTCTAGAGTGCTGACGATTCCGCTAAGAAACCAGCAATCCCGAGGTTAGCGCCTTTTCTCCTCCTGTTTTGGCCCAGTGATGGACTTTGAACGAGCTGCCCTTCTAACTCAGCCACGTGAATTCCCCAATTCAGTTTCAATAGGTCTCTCGTTACACACCTCTTCCTGTTCTGCTTGCTGATGATAAGGATACTTATATAGCGCCTATCCTCGGTCAGGGACCAAGCTCTAAGCGCTTTACAAACACTGAGTCATTTACACAACAGGCTGCCTACCTGGGTAGAGCCGACTGACGGCTGCCAATGGGCGCTCATCATTCGTTTCCTGTGTCATTCAATCAGATGTCAGGCACGCACACCTACACACTCAAACTTGTAACATTTAACATTTTACGTGTGTGACCGTTTTGTTTTGTTTTGTTATTTACCTCGCCATGTAAGCAGCCATATTCCTTTTTCGGGGGTGTGCATGTTGGGTTTGTTCTTGTTTCCATAACCCACCGAACGCTGACATGGATTACGGGATCTTTAACGTGCGTATTTGATCTTTAACGTGCGTATACACGCGAAGGGGGTTCAGGCACAAGCAGGTCTGCACATGTGTTGACCTGGGAGATCGGAAAAATCTCCACACATTACCCACCAGGCGCCACCGAGATTCGAACCTGGGACCCTCAGATTGAAAGTCCAACGCTTTAACCATTCGGCTATTGCGCCCGTCTAACTGACGAATGTGCTTCTTGAACTTGTGATGGTCGTGTGTCTGCGTGGACCGGATTGTTTGTTTGCGTGTTTGCGTGTGCACATAATTGTTCCTGTGTTGTGTACTTGGTGCATTTGTGTGTGTGTGGTGTTGTTTTTTTTTTTTTTTTTTTTTTTTTTTTTTTTTTTCCAAAGATCCCTGCTGGGAGGAGTGAGCGTCAACTTGCATTCTTCTTCTTTTTCTTCTTCTTTGTGATCTTCTTCTTTGTGATCTTCTTTGTGATTTTCTTTGTGATCTTTTTCTTTGCGATCTTCTTCTTTGTGATCTTCTTCTTTGTGATCATCTTCTTTGTGATTTTCTTTGTGATCTTTTTCTTTGCGATCTTCTTCTTTGTGATCTTCTTTGTGATCTTTTTCTTTGCGATCTTCTTCTTTGTGATCTTCTTCTTTGTGATCTTCTTTGTGATTTTCTTTGTGATCTTTTTCTTTGCGATCTTCTTCTTTGTGATCTTCTTCTTCGTGTTCTTCTTCTGATTATCATTAGTAGTAGTAGTACTGTGATGATGATGATGTTGTTGCTGTTGTTGTTGATGCTGGTAATGATGTTGTTGATTATGATGACATTATTAATGTAATGATAATGAGAAGAAGAAGAAGAATATTGTATTAATCTTCTTGTTATTATTATTATTATTATTATTATTATTATTGTTGTTGTTGTTGTTGTTGTCACCATCATCATCATCATCATCACCATCACCATCATCCGTTATGTGGGCAGGTTCAACTCCACACTGTACGCCTACGCCAACGGTGACATTCTCTTCACGCCCGGGTTGATGGAGAGTCTGGACGCCATACTGGACAACCGCTCACTGCCCCTGTCTCAGCACCCTCTCTTTGTGGTCGGCACAAGGATCAATGTGAAGGACGTGACGAAGGAGGAGGCCTTGACCTTTGAGAACATCACCCGGGCAGCTAAGACACGGGGCAAGATTTTCATCACTGGGGCCGAGGACTATTTCATCACTGATAGGTAATTGGGTTTTTTTCTCCTGTGTGTGTGTGTGTGTGTGTGTGTGTGTGTGTGTGTGTGTGTTTCACTCTGTGTGTGTGTGTGTGTGTGTGTGTGTGTTTCACTCTGTGTGTGTGTGTGTGTGTGTGTGTATGTGTTTCACTCTGTGTGTGTGTGTGTGTGAATAGAATAGAATAGAATAGAATAGATTTTATTGTCATGAAACCGTAAGGTTTATAAGACACAAGTGCAATGGTA
>NC_134876.1:78189334-78206834 GCF_041734735.1 Babylonia areolata | reverse complement strand
ATCTTCATTCGTTGGAGGCCGATCAAAGATTGTTAAATCAGAGAAATGTTTAAACGAACGGTTGTGCAATTTGGTGTGCGTGTTGTATATGAGAACGCTGCAGCATGGGTACTGTAGATTGAGTAAAATGACTTGTTTCGTTGGGACTGATTTTTCATTAAAAAATTTTAAAAAATGTTCTTAAAAATACACAAGTAAAACCATTAACTCATTTCGTTTTGAGCATCATCACCATTGTAACTGTTCAACTCTTCACACTAAACATTGGTTAGTTTGTACTGAAACAAACAAAATAATCAGATAAAAACCAAAAATCCCAACAACTGAAAGTAGGGTTCGAAACCCCGATTTCCTCGTACTGTGCTCTCTGTGAATACGCATTCGTTAGAGGGACGCTACTCGTGTTTGTCGAGGGTCACTGGCAACATTGGCAGATTTATGTCCCTTGGCACAAACTGGTTTCGATGAAGCAATGGAACTGAAAGGAGGGTTCGAGCGGTTACTACCTTCTATATCGGGCGTTTGTAATCCTATTGCTTCTGACCATAATTATTGTCAACACCTTGCAATGCAATAAAAGAAATGTACATAATCATACATTTCCTCAGTTACGAACTTAACGAGCACCTTCCATTTGAAACTGAGCGGCAATTACGTGTTCAAATATTTAACAACTAAAGCCTTATCATCAGTTTTTTTTTTCCCTCGTTCTTTTTCAGCTGTGCAGGGAAGGACAGCCACGTTACGCTCACACCTGTAGAACTGATCACCCATCAAATCAAAATGTTTCACTACTCCACACGGCATGGAAATTCATTTGTGTAGTCAGAGGCTCGTTATTAGTGAAGTTGTGTACACGCCAAATTTCGTCGGGATCGACTCCCCGGTTGTTGTTTTAGAGAGAACAGCGTGCACATGCGCGTTTCCATTGGCGGTTTTTCTTTGTCACCGAAATACTAAAATATCGTAGCGGAAATCACCTGACGATGTGATCGAACTCTGCCGAAAAGTTGTCCGAAAGAATGGCAGTACACACCCCAAAAAGTGGGCTACCCATCAGTGACGTCATATGACCTTTTTTGTCGCTCTGCAAGCGATGAAATGCTCCTGACGAAAGCGTCTACACAACCTCCCTATCCGCGTCCAAATACGCGGAGCACAACCTTAGCGTCAAATTTGTTCCGCTCACATTTTAGCGTGAGAATCACGTGATTTTCACTGAGACTGTAAGGGAAGTAACTTATATTTGCAAATGATAGTTTGATGTTTTTAAATGGATTTCCCTCCCTTGACTTGACTGTGTGTCTGTTGTTTTTGCGTGTGTGAGAGTTTGTTTGAAAGCAGGAACTCACTGAAGTCTTAAGTTTAGACTTGACGCGTTCAGTTAAATGGCGGCTAGCCGATCGACTTAGTGTTTTCGAATGCAAAAAACAACAACAACAACAAAAACGATGACTTAGTGTTAGAACAAGGATTTGAGGAACCAGATGAAGTAGAAGAAGCTTCTGTATATGTTTGTTGTTTTTTGGGGTTTTTTTTTTTCATTTTTATTTAATTTGATTTTTTTTTTTTAGTGTGTGTGTGTGTGTGTGTGTGTGTGTGTGTGTTAAAACTGGTCAAGATGACAAATTCTTACACATAAATATGTGCACATAAATACGTCCAGCGAATAAATACACATATCAGTAAACACACACACACACACACACACACACACACACACACACACACACACACACACACACCAAACAAACAAACAAGGCACACACGCACTCACACAACATAATCATATCGTGTGCATGTGTATACGCAAGCAGAAGATCAAATACGCACGTTAAAGATCCTGCAGTCCATGTCAGCGTTCGGTGGGTTATGGAAACAAGAACATACCCAGCATGCACACCCACGAAAACGGAGTATGGTTGCCTACATGGCGGCATAAATAAACAAAAAAGTCATACACGTAAAATATTATATGTCTGCCTGCGTGTGTATGTGTGCGTGCCTGAAACCTGATTGAATGACACAGGAAATGAATGATAAGTGCCCAGTGGCAGCCGTCAGTCGGCTGTGCCCAAGTAGGCAGCCTGCTGTGGAAATGACCCTGTGTTTGTAAAGCGCTTATAGCTTGGATTCCGACCGAGGATAGGCGCTGTATAAGTATCCGTATCAATCAATCAATCAACCACGGCAATGAATTGATACAAAGTTATGTGTTATCTTGAAGTGACTAACACGCTCAGTAACACTTGCCTATGCACACACCGTTCCTCCAACTCCACCCATCTCCGCGCTCATCCCCCACCCCCACCCCCACGCCCCCATCCATCACATACACTCACACACACACACACACACACACACACACACACACACACACACTTTCCAAGGGACGATGTTGGTGACTGAACCTTGCTCTGAACCTCGTTGTGTGTGTGTGTGTGTGTGTGTGCGTGTGTGTGTGTGTGTGTGTGTGTGTGTGCGCGCGCGTGCGTACGTGCGTGTGCGTGTGTGTGTGTGCGTGCGCGCGCGTGTGTGTGTGTGTGTGTGTGTGTGTGTGTGTGTGTGCAGGAATGGCAACTTTGAAGGGAAGACGCGCTCCAACCCGAACTACAACCTCCTTCTGTTCAGCCGACTGTACAAGACAAACTCGTACAGTGGCGGTCTTGTGACATGTACCCGTTGGTATACTGAACGCGATTCACAAGGGAAAGTGGTGGTAAAGAGGAGATCACGCGTCTGCTGATTCCATTAACCCACTGGGTGCCCAGAAAAAAAAAAAAAAAAAAAAAAAAAAAAAAAAAAAAAAAAACCTACAGAAAATGGTGTTTCAAGTCACATAATTCAACACGCAGAACCATCAGAGAAAATCTCAGGAATCGATCTGGAAATAATTATTGCCTACCGCTCTCCATCAAATGTGTGAATTTTCAGCCTTCCAGAGTTATTTACCCTTCTTTCGATAATGATGTCATTAGTGATGTCACTTGGATGCATTTAACGTTACACGTACCTTGGCGCTTAGGGGGTGAAAGACGGGTGTGGACACTAAGCGGTGGGAGGCGCCGTGAGCAGAACCGTTCCGACAGTTTTGGACTTCTGGTCTGATCTGATCCGATATTCACTAGTGAAACCCATGTTGCTGTATGCATCAGGATTGTGGGGAACTATGCGTTTTAAAACACCAGAATTAGTTCATCTATTTGCATGTAAACGATTTTTGAAAGTAAGCCCCAAAACGCCGAACGCAATGGTATTCGGTGATACAGGTAGGTATCCTCTGCACACTGATAGCTGCATTAGCGCACTACGATACTGGTTTAAACTGCAACATATGCCCAATACTGGTTTAAACTGCAACAGATACCCATAACGAGAATTCCAAAACAAGTGTATATTATGAGTGTGAACAAGATGACCAGCTGCCAAAATGATTATTTAAGATATTGGGCATCTACAATCAAGCACTGTTTAGATCGTTTATGGATTTTCTGAAGTTTGGTTTAATGGAGGTATGGGAAACGAGAAAGCTTTCTTTAGAACATTTAAACAACGTATGGTGGACTGTTATAAACAAGACTGGTCAAGCAAACTATATAGTAGTAATCGTTATGAAACATACCGTTCCTTTAAAATCATTGTTGCAGCCAGGAAAATATATATTTGACCTTACCATTTCCAAATTCAGATCGTCTTTCATTAGATTCAGATTTGGAGTAAACGAACTTAACGTTAATGAGCGTTATAAGGATAACCTGAAAACTGTACCTTTTGTGGAGGGTACGAAGACGAAATTCATGTGCTGGCAATTTGTCCACAATATGATATTCTGAGAAAGAAATACTTATCTAAGCAAATACAAAATTTAAGGATTCCTATATTACCCCACTTACTTCAAAATGTCAACAGCATTGTGTCAAGAGATGTGGCAATGTTTATTTTTTTTGTTTTTTTATGCGTTAAAACAGAGAGCAGAAAGTGCTCAGTCTAGATGAAAGATATGTTTATAAATTACCCTTACTTATTTAGTTTTGTTATATTATAACTTTATTATTTCTAACATTTTGTTGTTCATCCAACTCAAAGTTTGGTTTTCATATGTGTGTGTATACAACACGTGCATTTGTTTGTATACATGTCGGTGGCCTTACATTAAAACAGTTCTGAGTTCTCTGTCTCTGTCTGTCTGTCTGTCTGTCTCTCTATCTATCTATCTATCTATCTCTCCCCTTCTCTTGGTGTGTGTGTGTGTGTGTGTGTGTGTGTGTGTGTGTTGTGTGTGTGTCTGTGTGTTGTGTGTGTGTGTTTGCGCATGGGAGAGCGCATGCGTGAAAGTGGATGTTGACATATATAATAAAGTGGCGGATGGGAATAAAATATCTGAATGTGTAATATTCGTGAGCTGACAAATGAAGACACAAAACGTCGTCGACAATTGGCTAGTGGAAGAGACGAAGTCACTTTGTAGAAGATTCAGAGGAGGAGGAGAAGGAAGAAAAACAAGAAGAAGAAGAAGGAAGAAAGAAATATGAAGGAAAAATGGAACTCGAGACTTGAAGTGCTTTAGGACAAATGATTCATTTGTATGTGTAAATAAATTGTTTGAAGCTGACATTTTTGTACGTTTTCCCTGCGTCGATTGCGTGTGACAGAGGAAGCAATTGGGTTGTGTCTCTTTCTTCTCATCTGTCGGCATTCTCTTCACACACACACACACACACACACACACACACACACACACACAGAGAGAGAGAGAGAGAGAGAGATACATATATATATATATATATATATATATATATATATATATTTACTATATATATATATATATATATATATATATATATATTTACTCACAAATACACACACACACACACACACACACACACACACACACACACACACAACGTGGATCTCACAAACAACAAGACATAGGAATACATCTTTGTAGCTCAACTCGAACATAGCTCCCACAATCCGTACACACACACACACACACACACACACACACACACACACACACACACACACATTCACTCACACACACACACACACACACACACACACACACACACACAGAAGCGCATCCCCTCACCCCGCCCCTCAGCGAGAGAGACAGAGACACAGAGAGAGAGGCAGACAGACAGACAGACAGAAACAGAGAAACTGAGAGAGACACGGACGCTAACCGTATTTTGTATGCCATGATAAAAATAAAAAAAAGAATAGCAGTAGCTGAGTTATGGGACATTTTTTTTATACTGAGCCAGTTAAAAAAAAAAGAAATATATTCTATTCTGTAAAAATTCGATTACTATTATCATACACAATTTACGCCTGTATACTAACATTGCAGCAAAATCGATTAATCGATTGTGTCTTGACAATCATATAGCTCGATTGCAGGAAAATACAGGTATCTAAAGTCACCATGCTCAATGTAGGTGCTGTTCCCCTCATGGCGGAAGTTAAGGAAGTTGGCCTCTTTTTTTTTTTTTTTTTTTTTTTTTTTTTTTTCAAATGAGCTTGTATAACGTAAGTTAACGTGAAGAGAAAATTTCTGGTCTAAAAGTTTGATTTTTCTTTCTTTTTTATTATTATTTTTTAATTATTCGTAGATATTTTATAGTAGATGATGAGGCTTATGTACAAGCCATTATCTGAATACAGATTAGTGTATTCACTCGCCTCCTTTTTAATAATGATTATGTTATCTCGAATATCGCTTGGGCGAATGTAGATAGCGAAAGACATTCTTTTTCATATATTCTAATAAATTCGATTTGGGTGGAGAACGTCCGTTTGTTAGTCAGAAAATCTATCGTGTTGTTTCTAGTCCCGGATTTATCATTAAAGAAAAATGGTTATGACTGCAGATCTATATCTGTTTCGGGTGTACACTGACAACACAGCCGTGTGTGCCGTAAAAGTATATTTCCAAAAAAGTAATTGTTACCTTTGCTCAATGCATGAACAGGTCCATATTTTTCTATGTTATTGAAAAATGGGATCCTTTCATTTGCTTTTTATTCTTCTATCCGTATTCTGCAGTTTGAACTTTCTTAAACAAGTTGGTTTTAGTGTTTCAATGCACTTTTTCATATTTGGTATCTTTAAACTTCCTTCTTTCAACGCTTTGAGTTGCTGTCTTACTACTTATCTTCTCTTTTATCATTGTATGCGAAAACATAACACATTCTGACAATTATCTACAGAATATTCAGGGGGATTTGGAAGCAAAAACCGTAGATGAATTAAGACAGAATCAGATATTCTAATACCGCCACATGTTCTAATGGTGCAAAATGCATTGTAGTTTTCCTTAACTTTCTGAATAGTCTTGCAGTGTTCTTAGACTGATGCAGCTTCTTGACTGTCCATTCTGTAAACAACAGAGCGATTCCTCCATCAGTAAGTATCCCGGAGGGCAGTAGAGAGTGTTGCGGCAGAAGATCATGCTGCAAAAAGGTGGGTGACAGCACACAGCCCTGTGTGACTGGAAAGGCTTTCTGAAGCTTCACCGTCGTCACGGACACGACCCTTGCCGTTGTGAAATCGGCTAATCATCATTTGGCTCTACAGCCGAGTGGTTAAAGCGTTGGACTTTCAATCTGAGGGTCCCAAGTTCGAATCTCGGTAATGGCGCCTGGTGGATGGAGATTTTTCCGATCTCCCAGGTCAAGATATGTGCAGACCTGCTAGTGCCTGAACCCCCTTCGTGTGTATACGCGAGCAGAAGAATACGCACGTTAAAGATCCTGCAATCCATGTCAGCATTCGGTGGGTTATGGAAACAAGAACATACCCAGCATGCACACCCCCGAAAACGGAGTACGGTTGACGACATGGTGGGGTAAAAACGTTTATAAACGTAAAAGCCCACTCGTGTACATACGAGTGAACGCGGGAGTTGCAGCCCACGAACGAAGAAGAAGTAGGAAGGAATAGTGAAGTGACGTTTAACGACGTATTGGGAAACTAAATTCATCAGTTCTAGTTGTTCAGAACTTAGGTCATGGTTCGGTGAAAGTTGCAATGTTCGAGGGGGCGAGTCTTGTGAAAGAGTGAAAGAATCTTTGAACAGAAAAACTATGATATTTATATCCTCCTCGTGCCTGCACACCTGATACTGTTGAAGAGATCAACGAAAGTTGTTTATAATTCACTGTATTGCTCCCGACATTTTCCCCTCAAGCTGAAGCACTGCTATGGTCACGACCTTTTCGAAAGCCGCACTGCATTTCTTGCATATATGCTCGAAGTGAACGAGTAGCTGGTTTCTTCAGTAAGACTTTGTCCAGTAACACTTGAACAACACACACACACACACACACACACACACGCACATATATATATGCATTCATGCATTCCCTGCGTCTTCCTTGTCTTCAGTTTCTCCATTTTTTAATGTTATGCATGTGTGTGAATGACTGGTGCGAAAGCGCTTTATTTGTCTGCACAAGATTCAGTGCTACATAATAATAATAATAATAATAATTATTATTATTATTATTATTATTATTATTACACACACACACACACGCACACACGCACACACACACGTATACACACACACCACACACACACACACACACACACACAGAACATGAACTTACACACCCAGGCACACAACGCTCCACAGCCTCCACCACCATCATCACACACACCAGCTATACAAACAGCCGGTTCACCCCCAGCCCCACCTCCTCCATCATCACCCGATCACCTTACCACCACCACCACTTCAACCACCACCAGCACCATCACCATCACACACAAACACTAGTAAGACAAACAACCAGTAATACAAACCACTCCCACATTATCACCCAACACTTCATCACCACCACTATCACTACACAGCAAAAAACGTCCAGCCAATCACAAGGCCAGCTGTTGTTATTTGACGTCCGGTGTACTGCTACCTAATCTCTCCTTTCTTTTGCTGATAATCGTGCTTTGAATCGATAGCTGAGGTTTACATACGTCATCTCTGTTTGAACTGGAGGAAATTAATAGTATGTGAATATCGATGTCAAGCTGACAGGTGGGTTTCAAATGTGATGCGGTTATTGTTATTCTTATTGAATTTTTAATGGAAGAAGTCTGCAAAGAAGAAAAGTAAACATGGAGGTCGCGCATGCGCCGATTCAAATGCACCGTACATTGTGAAATGTGGGTTCAGTTCATTCTTAGCCTGATTTCATCATGCATATACAGGTAGTCTGTATATATTGTATTATGTTGTATGTATTATATTATTATCTTTTTGTCACAACAGATGGCACTGTGTGAAATTCGGGTCACTCTCTTCGTCGGCAGTGAGTCGCTACAGTACAGAGTCAATGCCTTTGTTCTGCTTGCAAGTGTATTCTCTTTCCTTTTTTTTTTTTTTTTTTTTAACTACCATATTGGATTTGCTGAGGAACGACCCTTTTTGTTGCCGCGGGTTCTTTTGCGTGCGCAAAGTGCATGCCACGCACACAGGACTTCGGTGTATCGTCTTATTCGAAACACTAGCACTCAAGGTTAATGTATGGTGGAAGAATTGGGAGTGAAACTCCAGGTCTTGATATACGACTCGAACCTTTGGACACACATCCACATAGAAATGGCAACTTAAGTCGAGCACAAGGTCATCTTAAAAATCAAGCAAATAAGGCTCTACATGTGCTACTCAGAACATTTCGTAATACAAATATGAATATAGATATCATGTGTCAGTTATATGATACTTTGATAACGCCTATTTCAACATATGGAGCAGAAGTTTGGTTCCCATATGATGTTACAGGAAATGTATCGTTTAATTTATTCGAATTATTCAGTAATTGTCTTTTCAACAAATTTCCTCATGAAAGACTTCATGTCAAGTTTTGTAAGCAGTTACTTGGTGTACATAAAAGAGCAATGGTTCTCCCCGTTTTAGGAGAATTAGGAAGATTTCCTATTAGCCTAAAAATAATATGTCAAGTTATTGGCTATTGGATATACATATCAGAGCTTCCTCAAAATTCACTTGTATACACAACATATAACTGCATGTATCGTCAAACAAATGAAAATGTTCAGTGGGTACTTTTCATAAGAAATGTATCAACTAGCACTGGATTAGATCATGTTTGGAAAAATCAGTTCACTTTTAGTGTTAAAAGATTAAAGCATGCTGTATCCAAGAAGCTTGAAAATGAATATATAAAATTTTGGAAACAGAAACATGACAGTTCATCTAAATTAGCATTTTACAAGAACGCTGTGACAAATTATAAAATTGAACCGTATTTAAAGAATACAGCAAATACACAACACAGGAAAGCACTGACCATTTACGAATCAGCGCCCAAGACTTACAAATCGAACAGGGAAGATATAAAAATACACCGAAAGAACAAAGACTGTGTGATACTTGTAACAGTTTAGCAGATGAGATTCACCTTTTAGACAATTGTGTAAAGTACAATACTTACAGACACAGATTCCTAATCGATATATGTCGTCCAAATGCAAAGCCTAGTGAATTGATCCTTCTAACAGAAATACAGCCAAGGCTGGCGAAATTTGTTCATGAATGTTTCTCTTCTTAATATGCTCATGTTTATGTTTCATTGTGTCTTATAAACTTTAAGGTTTTATGACAATAAAAAGTATTCTATTCTATTGTATTCTATTCTATCCTATTCCATTCTATTCTATTCATCCAAGTACCACTAGACCACCGTTCCACCCATGCGGACATGTGGAAAAGACCACGACAGCGACACGATTGCTGGGTAATGAAATGACGTGTGTGTGTGTGTGTGTGTGTGTGTGTGTGTGTGTGTGTTGTGAGAGCTAGTGAATGTGTCTATGTATGTGTGCGTGTGTGCGAACGTGCGTGTATGTGTGTGTGCGTGTATGCGAACGTGTGTGTGTGTGGTGTGTTTGTGTGTTTTTTTTCATGTATGTGTGTATATACACAAATATCACACACACACGTATACACACACACACACACGTACACATACACACACACACACACACACACACACACATATATATATATATATATATATATATATATATATATATATATATATATATATATATATATATATATATGTGTGTGTGTGTGTGTGTGTGTGTGTGTGTGTGTGTGTGTGTGTGTGTGTGTTGTTGTTGTTGTTGTTGTTGTTGTTTGTGTCGGGTTTGTGTGTGTGTGTGTGTGTGTGTGTGTGTGTGTGTGTGTTGTTGTTGTTGTTGTTGTTTTTGTTTTTTTGTGTGTTTTTTTTGTTTTGTTTTTTGTTTTTTTTGTTTTGTTTTTGTTTTTGGTTGTTGTTTTTCCACAAGGGAAATGCATTTTGTCTTGTTTGTTTCAAAGAATGCCTAGAAGCTTTTAAAAAAGTTATATATATATATATATATATATATATATATATATATATATATATATATATATATATATATATATATATATATATATATCTTCAAATGCTCGTTTCTGTGAATATTGTTCCCTTGAAACTGTAAAGACAGCCCCACCCACTCCGCTTCATGTTCCCCCCTCCAAATGTTCCTAGCCACCAGCCTTCCATCCCATCATTCGCCCGCACCCTCCATGGTTTAGTTGTCTCTTTATCCTCTTTCACCTCACTCCCTCACTCCCCCCCACACACCCATCATTGCGCTGCCCTTGACTCTCCGCACGCCAACCAGCTTCATTCGGGAGAAGAATGTCTATGTTGCGCATATCTATAATCCCCCAGTTCTATATTCCAGTAAGTTTGAAATAGTGGTGAGTTATGTCAATTTTATCAAGAAGTCCTGATACTCAATAACCGTCAAAAAATAATACACTCTGAACAGTTACTGGTCAGTTGTGGTCAACAGTGGTCAGTTAGCTGTAAAAATCAACAACAACAACAACAAAAACTATCAAGGCATTATAATTAAATGCAAACGTGCTCATTATGATAAAACGCAAACGTGCAAAAATAAAACAAAACAACAACAACGTAATCTGAGCACTTTTGCGAGGTGTGTGGTCAGCAATGGTCAACAATGATCAGCAGAAGGTAATGGTCAGCTAATGGTCAGATTCTGCCAAGAATTGCATAACCATCACAAAGTAGTGCAATGTGAACATAGTGGTCAGCAGCTGTGAACAGTGGTCAGACAGTTGTCATAAAGACCCATCAAGACATCACAATGCAAGGCGTGAAAAATAACTGAATCTGAACACTTTGGGGTCATGGTCAATAGTGGTCAGTGTGGCCATAGCTATAGACCTGGGGGAACATTAACCTGAAGGAACATTGACCTGGTGGAACAAAGACCAACAAAATTTGAATTCTAGGGAACATAGAGCTGGGGGGAACATAGAGATGACCTATATATTCACCTCCTCAGTTTCTGCGTATTTACTTATCCAATTATTATTTCATTCATTCCCTTTCTCCATATATTACTGGAAGCTTCAATACAGGCTGTTACAGCAGAACTACTCGGCCTTTGCATCCATATATTTATGGCGGACGGGAGAGGGAGAGGTGGGAGGATGGGTCAATTAAGGCCAGCCCAGAACAACACACTGCCCTGTCCCCATACCTCCAGAGATTATATTTTTTTCTGTAAATTTACGGAAATATGTAAATCTGAAAGCCCCAGGGGTCGATCCTAAGATCCGTGTAAATCCGTTGTGAAAATCAAGGAATACAAGTATGTGTGATTGGTTCGTTTTCCGTTGGTCGGACTCGCGCGTCGATCCGTTTTCCCAAAAGGTTTGGATTTTTATTTAATCCAAAATGCGTCGAACTGTATGCTTTAGAAAACCCGTTTTAAAACACGACTCGACGCCATATTTTTCTTCACATTGCGCGGATTAATCTGAACAGAATGTGAATTCAATATATCAGGAAACAGAAAAGCTCTTCAGTCCGTATTCTCCGTTTATATACTCTGTAGTAAAGATAACTTGAGAAAAGAGTGACTTCTTAGAGCGCCTAAGTCAGACACCTGTTTCCTAACCGGCCCAGACGACAATTTGGGACACTGACAAGCCCGCAGGGGGACCTACGGGAGAGGGGGGCGATTTGGGACGATACACCGGGTTAAATATCGCGAATGTTAAGAAAAAAAATTGCCGCATCAAATCCTCAGGTCACTGACTTTCAGCCGTGGAGGCGACTGATAAAGTTGAGTGTCATCAGCAAAGCTATCAGAGCGCAACGTCGCTTGATAACCGATAACATCTGACACAGGAGCCGCATACAGCACGAACGAAACGGGACCTAGGACAGAACCCTGTGGGACACCAGATCTCAAGGCAGATACACCAGATTATCTACTATTTACACACACTTTCTGTGTACGATCTGACAGGTAGGACGTGATCCATGCTAGTGCAGTGTTACGAATACCAAAGAAAGTCTTAATACTGTTCAAAAGAGAGTGGTCGATGGTGTCAAAGGCTGGTGACAAGTCTAAAAGAGCGACAATAGATATCTTATCATCATGAAATCCAGAAAACAAATTATTGACTGTTCTAAGAAGGGCCAGTTTGCAGCTATGACCACGTCAAAAAGCTGACTGGTGAGAATTATGTAAACGACTTTGTTCCAAATGAATCATACGCTGATACAATAAAATATTTTATAGCAAGTTTGAAAATAATAATGATAGATTTGAAACAGGCCGATAATTTTTCAAACAAATATTATCCAAAGATGGTTTCTTGATGAGTGGACGGACAACACCAGATTTGAAGCTTTAAGGAAAACAATCAGACAATAAGGAAAAATTGATGACATGAGTAGTATGTGGCAGTAGAACATCAATACATTCAACCAACAAAGATGACGGGACAGGATCAAGCTCACAGGGTTTCGGACAAAAGAAGAAGAAGAAACAAAGTCACACTGTCACATAGAAAGAAGGAACTACTGACAATAAACCAACCACTGTAGCAAGATGGTTCGCGTCGTACACTGACAACTGTGAGTATGCGGGTTCGAACCCCATCAGGAGTGAAATTTTAAGGCACGTGGGCAGCTTCTACCCAGTGTTGAATGTGCCATGGTCTCAAATGGGAAGACTGGGATCACATAATTAAAGGTCATCAACTTCACGGATAGCGTCTTCGGGAGTGTTGCTCTGTCTTCCTCACCCGGATCTGCAGGCGCCTCTACTTTTCGGGCCTGGATGATGCCTTCATTATTGGAATTCTCAACCTCCTGTAAACGCTTTGGACTCACCATCAGCCTCAGCAAGACTGAGTCCATGTACCAACCAGCTAGCTCACAGAACGCCAGTGCGTCCCCCCTACCTGCAATCAAGATCAATGACACAGAGATCAAGTCAGTCGACAAGTTTTGCTACCTGGGCAGCACCCTATGCAGCAATGGAGCCCTTGATGCAGAAGTGACGCTGCGCATCGTCAAGGCCAGCTCCGCCTTTGGCAGACTCAACAACAGGCTGTGGAACAACAAAAACATCAGGGTCAGCACCAAGATGAAAACCTACAGAGCTGTTGTGCTGACCACCTTGTTGTACTGCTGTGAAACATGGCCGACGTATCGCCATCACATTTAACAACTTGAACAGTTTCACCAGAGATGCCTACGAAAGATCCTAGGCATAAAGTGGCAAAGCAGGGTCTCCAACCTCCAGGTCCTAGAGAGGAGCGGCCTGCTGATCACGTTGTCCGCATGACAGACAGCAGGATCCCGAAGATGCTTTTGTATGGCCAGCTGAAGGAAGGCCACCGTGAACTTGGAAGACCCCGCAAGCGCTTCAAGGACACCTTGAAGACAAACCTCAAAGCCTGTGACATAGACATCGCTTCCTGGGAAACTGATGCCCTTGACCGCTCTCGCTGGAGGATGCTGTGCTCTAGTGGCATAAAGACGTTTGAAAACAAGAGAACACTGGCCATTAAGGAGAAGCGTGAGCGAAGGAAGCAGGGCTCAACTTCTGGAGACGTTTTCCCTTGCAACACCTGTGGGAAGTGCTGCGCATTCAGAATCGGCCTCTTCTCCCATATGAGGACACACACCGACAGATAAGCCTGCCTGCCTACTCATCCGTCGGACCGACGGGAGACTCCATCACGAAAACAAATCGTAGAAAAGAAACAGCCTTATCAAATAGTCCAAAACCTAACAATCCTCTTCCTCATTCATCACCAAATACAGAAGAATACAATTCAAAAGGTGTGTCCTTTCAGCAAATACAGAGGAAAACTATTCAAAAGCTGTGTCCTTTCTGATGCCTTGTTCTCGCTGTGAAGTCTCCTTCCTCCATTTCCATGCATTTGAAAAGTTCCTGACAAGGCCATCTGTATCGGTAAGTTCACGGGAGGATTATCGTTGGCGGTCTCCAGTCCTGAAGCAATGCTTACTCAGTCTGGTGGCTCCGCGACACAAACAATAACTGTCGCCAGATAGAGCTTGGTAAGTTCAAAGGTTCAAAGGTTCAAAATCATTTTTAATCCGAGAAACCCTATTTGGGTACATGGAAACACAAGAGAAAAACATGCCCACATCCTCGAGACGTGCCATCGCACGAAGAAGAGAGAGAAAATAAGAAAATAAATAAAAAAAGAACCTTTGATAGGGCTTGGTAAGTGGAGTCCTGTGTACGCTGAGTCGAGTCAGCACAAGTATTCCTGAACACCACCAAAGCGACTCGGGAACAGGGCACAGTCTTTTTATTTGTGTGTGTTTGGGGGAAGGGGGGCGGAGGGGGGCTTCCCGGCGACACAACAGCGATAGCTTCCTGTGGAGTGCCGGCACCGGTTATGCGTCAGACAAAGTTGAGTGTAACTCTTGACGTGGATGATGATGACGCCCCGGCCCGTGGTTGATGGCCCCACTGGACAGCTGAAGCCAAAGCTGTAACCATCAGATCAACGAATCAGTAGCACGATAAGAGAAAAGAACAGCAAAATAACAATATCATCATCACCATCAACATCATCAACAACAACAATCATTATCATCATCATAACATCAATAACAATAGTAACTGTGCTACTACAACGACTACTATTATTACTACTACTACTAACAATAATAATAAAGAAAACAATGGTAATGATAAATCAAGAATAAGGAGAAGACAAAGAGAAAAAGAAGAAGAAGAAGAAGAAGAAGAAGAAGAAGAAAACAACATCAACACAACCAACAATAAAAATCAACTCGTTCCCATGAGCCGCAACACCTTCCAAAACGTGTGACTTGGTTTAACTGTACAGCCTGTACACAACCAGCATGCTGCCACGCCAGTTCATGCAACTGGTAATCGATCTGGCCACTCTCTGATTCAGTGCAGTCCTGACGAAACCGGTGCGCGCAACGAGTTAAAGAATGGGGAAGACGCGTACACCTGGTGCAAAATTAATGTTGGAGAAGACATGAAAGGGCTGACAGAATATAGCAAGGAGATGTCATCACGTACAGCAATATCACCTGTTCATTGTCAAGACCTAGGGACAGACACACAGAGCACGTATCATCAATCGTGACAGCAGAAAAGAAAGGAAACGACAGGGCAATATAAAAAAGAGATTAAAGCAAATAAGAAGAAAGAGTTTCAGTTTCAGTTTCAGTAGCTCAAGGAGGCGTCACTGCGTTCGGACAAATTAATATACGCTACACCACATCTGCCAAGCAGATGTCTGACCAGCAGCGTAACCCAACGCGCTTAGTCAGGCCTTGAGGGGAAAAAAAGAAAAAAAAGGTGAATAAATAATAGATAAATACATAAAAAAGAAGAAGAAGAAGATGAAGATGATGATGATGATGAAGAAGAAGAAGAAGAAGATGATGATGATGATGATGATGATGATGATGATGATGATGATGATGATGAAGGGACCGCAAGGGAAAAAGAAAACAGAGAAGGAAACGAAAAACAGACAAAAAGAAAGACAGAAAGAAAGAAAGATAAACAGAAAGAAAAGCGGAATGAAGGGTGGTAGAGGCGGGGAGAGGAGGGAGGGGCAAGGGAAGTTGGTGAACAAAGACGCACCTGAAGGGGGTTTTTTGTTGTTGTTTTTTAATAATAATAATAATAAAACAAATTAAAAGAAAGAAAGAAAGAAAGAAAGAAAAAGGCCCCGTCGATCTGCATGCAACTGAGGCAAAGAGAGAGAGTGGGGGTGGAGGAGGGAGAGAGACGGGGAAGGAGGGAGAGATAAAAGGGAGGAGAAATAGAGAGGTAGAGTGGAGGAGGGAGAGAGAGAGAGAGAGAATGAGGACGGAGAGAGAGGAGGGAGAGAGACAGACAGACAGACAGACAAACAGACAGACAGACAGAGAGATTATGAAAGGATGTGTTGGTGGGTGCATCCAGTGAATATGGGGCGGGTGACTTATTGACCCTTGTACACAATGACAACTATAGCACACCAATAGCTCAAAGAACGACAACGTGTTCATCGTCAGTGTAGCAGCTAACACCAATTTCAGCACAGCACCAGTAAGGTTAGCAGAAGGTCATCTATCTTCCATGAATCATTATTGAATAATATAAATCATCCAGTCGAGCACACAGTCTTGTAATCAAAGTGACAGGTATGTATTTTATTTATGAGTTCGCCACAGAAGTAGTACATTCCTTTCTGTCATAGAAGAATGTGAGAGGTTTAACCCTTTGTTTGCTGCTGATAGGTATGCTCGTCAGTGAAGAGCTGTCAACTCACAGAGTTTGTAGGGCAGGTTATCAGTCACCACACTGTACTGCATTTGAACGTCTACCCCCTCCCCCCCCCCCCCATCTCTCTCTCTCTCTCTCTCTCTCTCTCTCTCTCTCTCTCTCTCTCTCTCTCTCTCTCTGTGTGTGTAAAAATCGCAATATTTTATATACATATGGCTTTGGGGTGGTTTGGAAAGCTCAGTGCGTTGGTAACATTTATATGTTTGTCAAGGATTTTAAGCAAAGGCTTATAGAGTTATGCTCAAAGTTGGCATGATTCGCTACAGTCCCATGATTTCTATTATGTTTATTCTCAGTTCAAAGATACCCGAACGACCAGCCCATATTTGTATCTTGTTAAGAATGTCCAACAGCGCAAAACATTTTCAAGATTTAGAATTGGTATGCCACCTCTTAATTCATTTTTTTTTTTTTTTTTACAATATAAACCCAGCCAGGACAGAAACAGATGGTGCCCTTTTTGCAAGAACACATTAGAATCAGAACTTCACTTTTTACTCATATACCCCAAGTATGATCAAATAAGAAATGAATTTATTCCGCCAAAGTATTCTCGAAATCCATGTATGTTTAAATTCTGCTTACTTATGTCTAGTACTAATGAATCTGTTTTATTTAAAGCTGTCTAGTTTCGTTCACAAAGCAAGGAATGTGCGGAAGCAAGCTACAAAAATGTGAACATTCCCGTGTGCACAGAACATGTCATCACACATGTTATGGGCCAGAGGCCTGACATTAAAATATTTTTGACTCTCAATAAAATATTTGTGACTCTCTCTCTCTCTCTCTCTCTCTCTCTCTCTCTCTCTCT
>NC_134876.1:78174334-78179334 GCF_041734735.1 Babylonia areolata | reverse complement strand
AGCGAGTCATTGACTGGTAGCTGTGGGAGGGCTGCAATTACCTCGTCAAATATTGACGAGTCCCTGTTGAGGATGGTGTTGAAGTGCTCTGCCCAGCGGGCAAGGATGTCTGGTGCAAGGCTCGGACAGGGGTTGATCCTGTGACTCTCATACACAGCTCGGAGACCATCTTGGAAAGTCTCCATGTCGTGAGCATCAGCAGCGGACTGAAGCTCTTCGGACTTTCTCTCCCACCAATATATATATATATATATATATATATATATATATATATATATATATATATATATATATGTGTGTGTGTGTGTGTGTGTGTGTGTGTGTGTGTGTGTGTGTGTACATGTACGTGTATGTACGTGTAAGCGTGTGTAGAAAGGTATGTGTGTATGTGTGTGTGCGCGCGCGCGTGTATGTGTGTGTGTGTGTGTTGGGGTCGGTGGGTGGGAGAGAGAGAGAGAGGATTACATAATACTCTATGATATTCAGTAATATCAGATTATGTGAAATGTTTTATTTGAGAACATATGTTTATTACTCCTGTTTCATCAAGTAAACCGCGTGTGTGGGGTAGGTGGGGTGTGTGTGTGTGCTGATTATCTGGTTGTGGGTTTCCGCAATTGATCTTTATTCTTATCATCTGTCTATTATGATCAATGTGCAATATAGTAGGCTATGCTTATAATTATATTCAAAATAATGTTTCTTAATTCTTTCTGTTTTTACATTAAGAATACTATTTATTACCTGCAATGTGTGGATGTATGTATGAAACGGTGTATGTGATATTTTGTGTGTGTGTGTGTGTCTTCGTTGTATTCGTAAACGCTGTTGTTGTCTTTTACAGTTATGGTCCCCATGTTGTTTACTTGTCTATGTTGTGATAATGCACCTGACCAAATTTCTCCAGTTGGAGATAATAAAGTTATTCTTATCTTATCTTATCTTAATCTATATTCATCTGTTTGTGTTCCCAGATGAACTGACGTATCATGGATACAGCCTTTCATTCGGAGTCAGAGAAGCTGCATACCACATAATGACTGAATTGTTGAACATGCACACGTCACGTTTTGCATGATTATTCCCAATTGATATGTGAACTTTGACAATAGATTATTGTCCTCAGCACTGTCAGCAACACCAATACCATCAACAACAACAAAAACAACATAAACGACAATGATAAGAAGAAGAAGAGAAAAAAAAACAATACTGGTGGTAGTGGTAGCATTATTAGTAGTAAAAGAGTAACAATAAAGGCTGAAAGCATATGATAGCTTCTGTGTGTGTGTGTGTGTGTGTGTGTGTGTGTGTGTGTGTGTGTGTATGTGTCTGTGTCTGTGTGTGTGCGTGTGTGTGCGTGCGTGTGCGTGCGTGTACGTGTACGTGTGTGTATGTGTGTGTGTGTGTGTGTGTTTTTCCGGGAAGGGGGGACAGAGAGTGAAAGAGACAATGACAAATTTTTGACAAATTTTTTATTGGCAAATAGCGTTTTACAGCTCTAGTGCCAAGGGGGATTATTCAGCTTATTTTAGTAGACGACGAAAAAAAACAAAAAAAACAAAACAAAAAAAACAACCGAAAAATAAGGGGAAGTAACAAGCAAATAAGTACATATTCATAAACACATAAACACTCATACATTCACACCCACAACATTAATACAACATATTCCCTATTACTCATGCATAATACTGAGTAATTAATTCGAACATATGACCATCCAACTTTGCAGCCGAGCCTTTTTTGCTTATTTACCAATCTAAATTGAGTTATGGATCTTATATTTTATTCTGCATTATATTTCTATCATGTTAAAACAATCGTTCTGTTAATCTTTTCCTTCGAATGTTGTATGCTTCTACAATATATTTAGCGAGTGAAAATAGGATGTCTTCATTATCTGATGAAAGGATAGCTACTAGATCATGTCTTAATGCAAACGGATGAGTAAAGGATGAATAATCATTTCTAATAACACTGTATTCCTTACAATTGAAAACAAAATGATCCTCATTTTCTAAATCCTGATGACACAACTGACATACACTATCACTTTCACTGTTTTGAATATACCATACTCTATTTGCATTAAGCCCTAAGGTCCTGGATCGAAATCGAGAAAGGAGACACCGTTGCCATTTATTTGTAATTATGGAAATGTATTTTTCCGACTGGAAAATATTTTTGAATGAAAAATACCAATTATATCTTGGATTTTCTTCCATGTCTGAATGCCAGTTTTGCTTGTATATGTTGATAAGACGATCCTTAAATTCCGAAATAAATGCGACATCACTCCCTACTCCTTGGCTAATCCATACAATCCCAAACCCATTTTTAACTAAAACATTTTTTACATTGTCTATCCAGTTCTTCTTTCCTTCTTCATGCTGCTGTAGTAACATACCATAGGCCTGCTTACACAGTCTTGTCGGCGGTAATTTAATAAGTTTTAACCAATACTTTATGCACTTAATTATTGTACGAATTTTCAGTGGATATCTACCCGTTTCCCCATATGCTACTTGATTAGATGAATGAAGTGGTATATTCAAAAAACGTTTTATTGCATATGTATGAATGATTTCCATTTGTTTATTATCGTAGATACCCCAAATTTCTGCTGCATATGTGAGCATCGGCTCTATCTGTGTGTTAAAGAGTTTCCAGTAAAGTGAAGGGTCATTAGACTTTAATTTTTGTATAGCTCTAATAATTTCAACAACCCCCTTTTTCCCCTTCCTGCACATTTCGGTCCATGCTGTGTTTAAACTTAACTTTGTTGTGAAAATCAGTCCTAAATATTTGTAGGTATTAGTCACTTTTACTTCCGTATTTCCATATCGCCATTTTTCATGAACCGAAAGATGTCCACCTTTTCGAAATACAATTATATTTGTTTTGTCCAAGTTAACAGTTAGACACAACCTGTCTGCTTCTTGTTTTAGAATGTTTAATTGATTTTGCAGTCCCACAACTGTATCAGATAGAAGTATTATATCATCAGCAAAAAGCAATAAAAATAATTCAACAGCTCCTGAAATCATTTGTACTCCATGCTTTCCTTTTCTAGACAATTCAACAGCTAATTCATTAATAAAAAATGAGAATAATTGTGGGCTAAGCAAACAACCCTGTTTAACGCCTCTTGGACAAGTGAAAAAATCAGTATAGAAATTTTTATCCCTTACACAGGCCAAAACTGTATCATATATTCCTCGAACCGCTCTATATAACTTTCCATTAACACCACTATTTCTCAAGACATTCCACAACATATTTCTATTTACCGAATCGAACGCTTTCTGAAAATCTACAAAAGCAACATAAAGTTTAGAGTTTCTACTTTAGTGAAAGAGAGAAAGACAGAGAGGGAGAGGGGGGGGGGAGAGTATGCGCATGTATGTAAAGAAACGAGGCCCACCCACCCCACCCCACACAGACCACCCTTCCTCCCGCACAAACCCAACCCCCCTACCCCACACAGGTCCACCCACCCCCAACACACCGGCCCACCCACCCCACTTTGTTATCTTTTTGTGTATTAATTATTTATTTATTTATTCATCTGTTTATTTATCTATTTATTTACCTATTTATTCACCCATCTATTCATCTATTTATTCATTTATTTTATTTATTTCATTTCATTCTTCTTCTTCTTCTTTATTTGGGGAGGGCGGGGGAGAGGTGTGTGTGTGGGGGGGGGGAGGGGTGTGGGGGTGGCGGGGCACTTTATTTCTTGACAATCATGGCTCCCCCTTCAATCGCCGAATGGATTTTCCACCAGGACAGACGTCCAGGACTCACCATCTCGAACAACTTCAACCTTCCTCGATTCCAGACCCTCAATCCCTGAACAAAGAAACAAACAAAGAAACAAAGAAAAAAGGTCAATGAACCAACATTGTCACCACCATCACCACCACCAATAATAACAAGACACACAACAACGGACTTTTTTTTTTTTTTTTTTTTAACAAGATAGCAAACGGGTGTTAGTTGCGTCTCACGCTCTAGCATGTTCTCACACACACACACACACACACACACACACACACACACACACACACACACACACACACACACACACACACACACATACAGACACATACAAACACACACACACACACACAGCAAACGGGTGTTAGTTGCATCTCACGCTCTAGCATGTTCTCACACACACACACACACACACACACACACACACACACACATACAGACACACATACACACACACACACACACACACACACACACACGCACGCACACACACAGCAAACGGGTGTTAGTTGCGTCTCACGCTCTAGCATGTTCACACACACACACACACACACACACACACACACACACACACACACAC
Organism: Babylonia areolata; assembly: GCF_041734735.1. Classification (NCBI taxonomy): domain Eukaryota; kingdom Metazoa; phylum Mollusca; class Gastropoda; order Neogastropoda; family Buccinidae; genus Babylonia; species Babylonia areolata. Next base: position 78,174,968 of record NC_134876.1, on the reverse strand, counting down.
ACACACACACACACACACACACACAGCAAACGGGTGTTAGTTGCGTCTCACGCTCTAGCATGTTCACACACACACACACACACACACACACACACACACACACACACACACACACACACACACACACACACACACACACATACAAACACACACACACACACAGAGCAAACGGGTGTTAGTTGCGTCTCACGCTCTAGCATGTTCACACACACACACACACTTTTCTCAAATCGCTTTGAGTGAGTGAGCGAGCGCAAAATTAATCACCAACACACACACACACACACACACACACACACACACACACACACACACACACACACACACACACATCCACATAGTTACGCGTCGGTATGCACAAAATCACACACAACAAACACACAAGAAAATCAGCAGGTGTTGTAAAAGACTTTTTCCGTTGAACGACAAGCGACGTGTGTGTGTGTGTGTGTGTGTGTGTGTGTGTGTGTGTGTGTGTGTGTGTGTGTCTGTGTCTGTGTCTGTGTCTGTGTGTCTGTGTGTGTACTAGTAATAGTAGTAGCAGTAGCAGTAGCAGTAGTAGTAGTAGCAGTAGTAGCAGAAACCGGAGCAGTGTGATAGAAGTGAATAACGTACACAAATAACTGAGTTACAT
>NC_134876.1:78141834-78166834 GCF_041734735.1 Babylonia areolata | reverse complement strand
TTGCACGCGACTGACACTGGTTTCTGATGGTTAGCGAAAGATTTGGATTGTTAGATAAGTACTGGTAACACCCCACTCCAATCTCTTCCCCCATCCTCCCGGCCTTATCGGTTTTATTGTTGGACAGCAGGAATCACGTGAGCCATGAAAGCTTTGCCTTATTATTATTATTATTATTATTATTATTATTATTATTATTTTATTATTATTATTATTGCCACCATCATTATTATATTATTATTATCATCATCATTACCATTATTAATTGTCATTGTTGATGTGCACCTCCTGAGAAGAAACTAGAAAGTACTGAAAAAATAGAAATAGCTGAGATAGTTTGTGGGGTTTTTTTGTTGTTGTTTTTTTTGTTTTGTTTTTTATCTGTCTCAAATGCAAGGGCACAGGTCCTGAAAATGCATCTGATAGACCAGGTAGCAAAAATTGTAATATCCCAGAGCAAGCAGTGACCTCTCCATTGGTCTATATATTTTTTTTCTGAGGTTGAAAAAAGAAAGTCAGCCTGATTCTTGCTCCTTTAACTCACTCAGTACGGCCAGCCCTCTCTTCTCCTCTACACAGACCCCTCAGGGGATGTCCAGTGGGTGTCTGAATGACCCAACCTTTAGCTAGCTTCCGTCGTCAGAATTGTTGTATTCTTTGTCATCATTCACCTCTTCAGTATAAGATCCTTCCACTTGCAATATTTTGATGGTAATTGGGGTGAAACGCTGTTAACGTCGTCTCTTTCGCCGTTCGTATGGAGAGAGTTAACGATTCAAAGTACAGAAAAGTCGTGAAGACGGAACCAGTTTCGAACGGTTGATGGATCTGCTTTCTGCCGATCGAGGTGACGTGCTTTTAGAGGCAATAGCTCCGTTCTCTTTGCACGCGATTGACACTGGTTTCTGATGGTTAGCGAAAGATTTGGATTGTTATATAAGTACTGGTAACACCCCACTCCAATCTCTTCCCCCATCCCCTCGGTTTTCTTGTTGGACAGCAGGAATCACGTGAGCCATGAAAGCTTTGCCTTATTATTATTATTATTATTATTATTATTATTATTATTATTTTATTATTATTATTATTGCCACCATCATTATTATATTATTATTATCATCATCATTACCATTATTAATTGTCATTGTTGATGTGCACCTCCTGAGAAGAAACTAGAAAGTACTGAAAAAATAGAAATAGCTGAGATAGTTTGTGGGTTTTTTTTGTTGTTGTTTTTTTTGTTTTGTTTTTTATCTGTCTCAAATGCAAGGGCACAGGTCCTGAAAATGCATCTGATAGACCAGGTAGCAAAAATTGTAATATCCCAGAGCAAGCAGTGAGCTCTCCATTGGTCTATATTTTTTTTTTCTGAGGTTGAAAAAAGAAAGTCAGCCTGATTCTTGCTCCTTTAACTCACTCAGTACGGCCAGCCCTCTCTTCTCCTCTACACAGACCCCTCAGGGGATGTCCAGTGGGTGTCTGAATGACCCAACCTTTAGCTAGCTTCCGTCGTCAGAATTGTTGTATTCTTTGTCATCATTCACCTCTTCAGTATAAGATCCTTCCACTTGCAATATTTTGATGGTAATTGGGGTGAAACGCTGTTAACGTCGTCTCTTTCGCCGTTCGTATGGAGAGAGTTAACTTTTTTTTTTTTTTTCTGAATGGAAGCAGGGTGTGAGATCGGCGGACAGTGTCGGAGCGTTGGCTACGAAACGACTAGCGACGACTGCATCACCACAACGTGCACTGACCCGAGCACATCCCACACCATCATCAGTAAGTAAATCCCCGTCAGTATCAATGCGTTGAACAATAGACACAGCCTGTCATTTTCCCCCAGTCATTTAAAGACAAAAAAAAATCTGCCAGAATCCTACCCGCGCGCGCCCGTGTGTGTGTGTGTGTATGTCTGTGTCTGTTTCTGAGAGACAGAGAGAGAGAGAGAGAGAGAGAGAGAGAGAGACCGTGTACGTGTATGTATGGGTCATTTAGCACACGCACACACACATATGTATACATATGTGTGTCTGTGTCTGAGAGAGAGAGAGAGAGAGAGAGAGCGAGCGAGCGAGCGTGCGTGCGTGTATGTATGTATGTATAGGTCATTTAGCACACACACACACGTGTGTGTGTGTTGGTGTGTGTGTGTTGGTGTGTTGGACAGCACCATTGGTTAAATACATGCACCACTCTTTGCCGGACGTTAAACTTTTCAACATGCAGGGCACCGCTCAACTGTTCTGATGGTCAATGTCGGACACGACAATCATTAAGTAACGCATTATCTGGCATTGTGTGTACCAGTATTCTCTGGAACCATTTCAGTTTGGGTTTCCGTGTGTGTGTGTGTGTTTCTGTGTGTGCGCGCGCAATGACAAACCACAGCAACGTGCATTTTGGGGTTGAACAGATTTTTCAAGCGCTACCTGGTGCAGGCGAGGCCCGGAAACAGCCGTTTGTGCATCCACATAGACAGCGGTGCACCTGAATTTTTTTTTTTTTTTTTTTTTTTTTTTTTTTTTCTGCACTGTGCATAATTGATACCGTCTTTCGATTTTTCATGCATTTCATGAAAACATACCGGCTTTCATGAAGAGGCTCTTAACTTTGTGTGTGAAGTCTCTACAGAACATGTACACTGGTATATATTAGTAAGCTTGGTTATAAAGTGTGAAACAAAAATTAATATCAATGAAGACCACAGCGTATCCACGAATTCATGTACATACGCAAGCTATGTATCCCACACCGTATCCACGAATTCATGCACGTACGCAAGCTATGTATCCCACACCGTATCCACGAATTCATGTACTTACGCAAGCTGTGTTATCTTATGCCTATGTCTGCATGCACTGCAATCCATTCCTGCGTGCGTGACTCTGTATCTATTTGCGAATGCACGTTCGTCTGTCCTGCAGAGTGCAAGGGACAAAGGCAGGGAGAGTGTCACAATGATGGAGACAAATTCACGTATGCCGGCTACGTGTGCACCTGCCAAGTGGGAAACAACGAGAGGCATCTCTTCTGCCATAGTCTCCACAGACTTTGGTCTTTGCTTTCTCACTCTGCCAGAAAGGTGCTTCGGGGCTTTTCCGAGGTGGAATGCAAATAGGATGCCACAAGCGTGTATGGGTGGGATGGGGTCTGGGTGTTCTGTGTATGTATTGAGTTAAAGTCAAGATTATTTCGTGATGGTGAATTGAATAAGCAACAATCGCCTTTTTTAAAATTTTTTGTACAATAAAAAATAGGAAAAAAATATATAGAGGTGAAAAGAATATATATATATATATATATATATATATATATACATATATATATATATATATACAAGAATAGTGTGATAATGAAATATACATTTGCATTTTTATTTCACGCACAGACGCACATAAACACACACAGACACACAAATGTTCAAACACAAGTACACCATGCTCATCCCATCCACATCCACATAATTCCCTCATATTATACAAAATCTTTGCCAACACAAGCATTTACAAAACATTTCACAAATAATAAAAGTATTAGACCAATACTAATGTGTGCGCGTGTGCGTGTGCGTGTGCGTGATCATGCATACAGACGTTTCAACAACGCTGTGCTGTCAGGAACATGGAACTGTATACAAGGATGATTTTAACAAATCCATGTACATGGTGCGGGTTGCTGGGAAGGTGTGGAAAGAACGACTTAAAACACACACAAACTTGATCAAATATTCATGTGTGTTTACAGATGAACTGATGGATTACGGATCTGCAGCCTTGAAACCGTTGTTCAGAGAATCTGCACACCACACACTAAGCACACGTCAAGTGTTGCATAGGTTACTTTTGTTTGCTTGGAACATTTTGACAAATGACAAGCACTATCAGCAAAGGTAGATCTGATAGTAATGATGGCGATTATCACAATAATAAACTCTTGACAAAGACTATAAGCGTATCGTGGCGTTTGTGTGTGTGTGTGTGTGTGTGTGTGTGTGTGTGTGTGTGTGTGTGTGAATGAGAGAGATGCAGAAAGGTTTTGATTGGCCTTTTTTACATGTGAACGTTGCTTATACAGAAATAACTACAAACTAAAAGCATGTTCTTGTGTGTAGTGCTTACTGTGTAACAATTGGAAACATTCGCAAATTCAAACACACATAGTTATCTGTGACATTTAACACATGTTAGGTCATTCCTGGGTTCATTGTATTTTCGACAATAAGCGGAAAACACAGCCCAAATAATTTCACCGGAGCCTTCAATGCCAGTTTCAGAAAAAGCTAGATTAACCGTCCTTCCATCAACAAAATGGAAATCAAAGCATCACTCGTGTACATAAGTGCACAACAATACCTTTTCACCACAATATCTGAAACGTGTAATTGTGCCTCATGCCGATATGACTATAACAAATACCCAACAACCAGAAATGTTCAAAAGTAGTTTTGCATTTTTTGGTACATTCCCTACAAAAGGACATTTCTCTACTAATTTTTCAAATATGCATAAATTTTAACACTTCCAACCAGAACTGACTTGGATCTGGAAAATGCCGTTTGCAGCTACAAACGGGACATGTCACACATTTTGGAATTGATCAGTTTTGTTTTTGCTGTTGATCTGTTTTGTTTGCTTAAACATATTCCTTTCTGTTCTCTCGTGGTGGTGACAATAGCAGTTGTAAAGGTCACACTGGTGGTCATTGTGGTATTTGTCGCGTTTGACATACGTGGGTATCAGAGACAGTTGCAACAGTGTGCACTGTTCATCTGATTCTCTATACCTTTCATAGTGCTATATTGACGACAAACATTGATCTCTCTCATCCTTTCTCTCACTCTCGTCTTTCTCCCTCTCCAATCCATCGTCCAGTGAGTGTGTGTTCAGCATGCATGTCCTCCTGAAAATAATTTGTTTCTTCAAATGATAGTGCACGATTCGTAACGGATGTAGATTACCAATGACAGTTTGGTAGAATAGGCCATGTCTGAAATCGTAATCCTTAAATAAAAACAAAAAAAAACGATCTCTCTCTCTCTCTCTCTCTCTCTCTCTCTCTCTCTCTCTCTCTCTCTCTCTCTCTCTCTCTCTCTCTCTCTCTCTCTCTCTCTATATATATATATATATATATATATATATATATATATATATATCTCGCCTCTGTATCTCCTCGGTCTTTCTCCTTCGCTGTCTCCACTATTTTTCTACTTTTTTTTCTTCTCTCATTGATGCATGTGCACACGCTCATTTACTAAGTTTTTTTTCAATGGTTTTGCAGAGTTCTCTCTTTATTATTATTTTTTTTTTTATAAAGCTTAGTTGTGAGCGTAAGTTTGTTTTTTGTTTTTTTTACTTTTTCCTCTTTTTCCACCTCAGTTTTCCCAAAGATAATGTATAATTCTCTTTTGTGAGGGAAAGATGACAAATGACATTGACTGAATATTTCATTTTCTCTTCAATAATGTTTTGGTTTCGATTTTGATTCCTCTCCTTCCCTCTTCTCCTCTCCACCACACATATATATATATACTATCTCGATCAGAATTGTTATGCAACGGATTTCATGAGTGCATGTGAGAGGGGAAAAGAGTGAAGCTCTGTGTGTGTGTGTGTGTGTGTGTGTGTGTGTGACATGAATTCGGTTTCTCAAGGAGGCGCCACTGCGTTCGGACAAAATACACCACGCCACATCTGCCAGGCAGATGCCCGACCAGCAGCATAACTCGACACCTTGAGTACATGGATAATTGTTGCATGTATCTATCAGAGTAGATTTCTTCCACAGAATTGAGTACATGGATAATTGTGTATCTATCAGAGTAGATTTCTTCCACAGAATTGAGTACATGGATAATTGTGTATCTATCAGAGTAGATTTCTTCCACAGAATTGAGTACATGGATATTTGTGTATCTATCAGAGTAGATTTCTTCCACAGAATTGAGTACATGGATAATTGTGTATCTATCAGAGTAGATTTCTTCCACATAATTGAGTACATGGATATTTATGTATCTGAGTAGATTTCTTCCACAGAATTGAGTACATGGATATTTGTGTATCTATCGGAGTAGATTTCTTCCACAGAATTGAGTACATGGATATTTGTGTATCTATCAGAGTAGATTTCTTCCACAGAATTGAGTACATGATTATTTGTGTGTCCATCAGAGTAGATTTCTTCCACAGAATTGAGTACATGGATATTTATGTATCTATCAGAGTAGATTTCTTCCACAGATTTTAGTACATGGATATTTGTGTATCTATCAGAGAAGATTTCTTCCACAGAATTTTGCCACAGAACATCCTTTTGTTGCCGTTTGTTCTTTTTTTTTTCAGCGGGCCAAGTGAGTGCTGCACACGGGACCTCGGTTTATTGTCTCATCCGAATAACCAGACGCTCTGTTTGATTTTTTTTTTCTTTCCAATCAAAGTTAGGAGAAAGGGCGAGAGCGGGAACTGAGCCCAATCCCTCACGGACATTGTATTGGCGGATGAACGTCTTAACCATTACGCCACCTTTCTCCCTCTCTGCTCTCTCCATCAGCATTGCAATGCTGTATAATATAAGGAAATATAATGAATAATATGAATGCATTTGAACGCGCGTGCCCTCACACATGACAGACACAGAAAGTCGTTTTAATCCACCGTCATCACTACCAACACCGTCTGTGTAAACAACACGCCCTCCCACCCCCAGCCCCGACCACACACACACACACACACACACACACACACACCTTCCGACCAACTCCATCACTTTGATCCTAGCTTTATTAACCGCAGCTGAAGCATTATTTCACCCCACCCCCCCACCCCCACGCCCCGCCCCCTGCCCTCCGCTCTGTCCACCCAATGAATGATATTCATTTCACCTCACACCACCAGTTCTGTCAATCCTGAATCCATTACTTTTAGGGACCACGCAATGAGTTGGCAATCTATCCACGTCGGCTCTTTTCTGACAGTCACAAGCACCTGTTCCACGATGCTTTGCAAATCAAACAAATATCGGCATCATTTCCAAACCAACATTGCGCAAATTTCTTCAAAACGGAACAGAGTCTCTGTGGGCCTTTCCAAATACAATAGACCGAGCAACACACTAGACGCCACGTTCTTGGCATCAGAGATCTTTTCCCATCCCTCTTGCGGCCAGTCAGTGGCGGCTGTGTGTGTTTGTGTGTATGTGTGGGTCTGTGCTTTTGAGTGCGTTTGTGAATGCGCGAGAGTGAAAGTGTACACAAGTGTCAGGAGAGATATGTGTACGTGTGTGTGTGTGTGTGTGTGTGTGAGGGGAGGTGGGAGTGCGGGGGGAGGTGGGGTAGAGGATGAGGTATGTGAGTGTATGCATGCCTACACTGTGGGAGCAACAGGATATTGGAACGTATATATATATATATATATATATATATATATATATATATATATATATATATATATATCTTTGTATGTACGTGTGTGGGGTTGGGGGTGGGATATATGGGCGCATGTGTGTGTGCTTGTACAAGTAAGTGTTCATCTCTGTGAGTGTGTGTTTGTGTGTGTGTGTGTGTGTGCCGTGGAAGCTGCGATACGTAGACTAGAAATGAGTGTGTGGAGGAGGGGGTAGAGGAGGTGCAAGGTAATGTGTGTGTGTGTGTGTGTGTGTGTGTGTGTGTGGTCGGTTTTTCTAATTTGTTTCATCCCCTTTCTGTTGCAGAGGTTCCCCTCTGTTTTATTTAATCCAAAGTAGTGTTTCGTTTTGGGTGATAGCGTCAGATTTACTTGTAGAGCAAAGTTCCCATTATTCTAATTAGTGGAACTGTTCGACCCTAACATGTAACATGTCGTCTTGATTACATTACGAAACCTTAATTTGATGAGAAAGAGTGAGAGACAGTGTGAATGTGTGTGTGTGTGTGTGTGTGTGTGTGTGTGTGAGTGTGTATGAGTGAGTGGGCAGGGGAATGAGGTAGGGGAATTATAATGGGCATTTGTGTGCATGCATGGATGTATGTAGAGAGAGGGTGGGGGAGAAACGTATGTGAGTATGTGGGTGCGTTAGAATATTTTTTGGGGATAATGATATTAATGAAATTTGGTACCTTGATTTGTTAAATATGTTTGTTTGTTTGTTTGTTTGTTTGTGTGTGTTTTTTTTTTGTGTTTTTTTTTTTTTTTAAATCATACCTTCCTCAAATCAGAATTTCCTTGTGTTGCTCAGTTAATATTTTATTCAAATGGTTGCGAAAATGTCAGTACAACAAACAGTTAATCTGACAATAAATGGTTTCAGTCAGTCAGTGTGTGTGTGTGTTGGAGCTCATGTACGTTTATATGTATTTGACTGTGCTTTCATATGTGCTTGTACAAGTAAGTGTTCATCTCTGTGAGTGTGTTTGTGTATGTGTGTGTGTGTGTGCCGTGGAAGCTGCGATACTTAGACTAGAAATGAGTGTGTGGAGGAGGGGGGTAGAGGAGGTGCACGGTAATGCGTGTGTGTGTGTGTGTGTGTGTGTGTGTGTGTGTGTTGGAGCTCATGTACGTTTATATGTATTTGACTGTGCTTTCATATATGTGAAACTGCATGTTTGGTGCATTTCTGTTATGCATGTGTGGGTGTATGTGTGAATGTGTGTCTTCATATTTTACATTTATTCGCTTATTTATCACCATTGTTGTCTTATTTATTTATTTATTTATGTTTTATTATTATCATTTTATTATTACTAATATTATTACTACTACCTTTTTCTATATTATAATTATTATTTATTTATTTATTTATTTATGCAAGCTTATCTATTATTTATTCCCCCGTGTTTTTTTTTGTTTTGTTTTTTTTGTTTTTTTGTTTTTTTTTCTCAAGGCCTGACTAAGCGCGTTGGGTTACGCTGCTGGTCAGGCATCTGCTTGGCAGATGTGGTGTAGCGTATATGGTTTTGTCCGAACGCAGTGACGCCTCCTTGAGCTACTGAAACTGAAAAACTGAAACTGTGTGTGGATTAATATAAACCTACCTGTCTGCGTGGGACTTAAAGATGTCTGTGTTACGCCAGAGACACACACGGAGATACTTTACGAAGGTAAGAGGTTCCATACAGAAAGAAGTTTGTGTGTATGTCTGTTTGTTTTGTTTTGTTTTGTTTTGTTTTGTTTTTTTTAGATAGGAGCACTCACTGCGTATCTGATGGAGTCTCCCGTCGGTCCGACGGATGAGTAGGCAGGCAGGCTTATCTGTCGGTGCGTGTCCTCATATGGGAGAAGAGGCCGATTCTGGATGCGCAGCACTTCCCACAGGTGTTGCAAGAGAAACATCTCCAGAAGTTGAGCCCTGCTTCCTTCGCTCACGCTTCTCCTTAATGGCCAGCGTTCTCTTGTTTTCAAACGTCTTTATGCCACTAGAGCACAGCATCCTCCAGTGAGAGCGGTCAAGGGCATCAGTTTCCCAGGAAGCGATGTCTATGTCACAGGCTTTGAGGTTTGTCTTTGTATCTACTGGCCTTGAAAAGCAACAGTAATGTCTGTTGTTTTCACTAAATCGTGATCTGTATTACATACAGTTTGTGAGTGAAGGAAGGAATAAATGGTGTGTGAAAGAGGAACGAGAAGTGTTTTACCTGAATAGTGATGTTATTTACTACTAGTAGTCTTCTTCTTATTCTTGTTCTTCTGTCTGTCTTTCTTTCTGCTTCTTCTCAATGCCTTCTTGCTTCCTTCTTCCTGATGCCTGCTTCTTTTCTGCCTGGTTCCTTTTCCTCTTCCTCCATCCTCCATCCCCTTCATCCTTCTTCCTCCTCATCCATCCTCCACTTTCGTTTTCTTTTAACTTGATAGAGCCAATGTGGAAATAAGATCAACGCGCTTTTGCAAGCTGACGGTCATGTCAAACTTGAGTATGTCAAACACATTGTGAGGAGAATTTGCTGATTTTTTATTCTGTATGTGGCTGTACACAGTGTGTCATATCAGGACCTTAAAAACAACAACAACAACCTGTGCAACCCTTCAAGAACCGAGCATGATGATGATGAAGACAACAACAAGCAATAAGAAGAAGAATGATAATAATGATAGTAAGAAGAATATAGGCAAAATTGCACTGGCTCTTAGTGCTGCAGCCTTGTAGGCTAGTTGGCCTTTGGGAACCATCCCAACGCCGACTATCCTGAAACCCTCTTGGCCGGGAGACTGGGAATGTACCTGGGCAAGACACTCTCCACTATAATCAAATTCTAGCCCAAATAGTCGGAACTGCAGTTGCCTCCTCTGCTGTTCTGGTGGTCATAGTCGGACACGACTAACTATCATATAAGTAGTAGTAGTAGTGATAGTAGTAGTATCATTAGTAGTATCATTTTCATAATAACAATATAGCAGTAGTAGTAGCAGTAGTAGTGGTATCATTATTATCATCATCATCATCATCATTATGTATGCAGGAAGACAAAAAGAGAGATGGTCATCAGCATGTTCCAATACGGCGGCCTGCTCCTTATATCTGTGGCTGTGATCTTAGAACCAGTGATCGCGGACACTTCCTGTAAAGATAAGCAGAGGTCCTATGTTTCTGTCTGATGCTGATCGGCACATGTAGGATTATGGAGTCACGCACACACACATAATACACACGAGAGACCGACTCACACACACGCGCGCACGCATACACACGCACACACACACACACACACACACACACACACACACACACACACACACACACATGCTCACGCATAAACACACACACGCGCGCCCTCGCACACGTTCACGCACACATACGCACACACATTTAAACATGTATGCACACACTCACGCGCATACACAGACTTACACACACAGCGATATACACACACCCACCCATTCAACCTTCCCATGGACATACCAATACAGCACACACACTCACACACACATGCATACCTACAGCACAATCGCGCGCGCCCAAACACACACTCCCCCCGACCTCCACCCACACATACACAAGACAAAATCACTCGTTGCTACAAACACCTGGCTGTGTATTGCAGGCTGTAGTTTCAACGGTCAGTGCGTGGCAGTGGATGACACGTATGAGTGGTACTGTATCACTTACACCTGTGTCTCCACCACCAACAGTGACGGCGTCACCACCTACTACATCGGCCCCACAGATTACAGTCAGTACAACATACCCGTCATTGTTGGTATCGTTATCGTTCATCTAAAAAAAAACAGAAATAATAATACTATATTACCGTAACTAATTTATACCGCTAAAAAAAAAAAAGAACTCGATTTTATTTATAGACACATGTTAGCGCTGTGCGTAAGACTGTTTGCTCTCACCCGAACATGCTTGGTTCGAATCTGCATTATGGCTCTTTTTCTCTAACCCGAACGTTTATAATATCAAATACAGAACACGTTCTAACCATTTTTACAAGTCAAATTTAATTCTATTTTTTTTTTTTTTTTTTTTTTTACTCACTTGTGTAAACAAAGCGAGTCTATGTTTTAACCCGGTGTTCGGTTGTCTGTGTGTGTGTGTGTGTGTGTGTGTGTCTGTGTCTGTGTCTGTGTGTCCGTGGTAAACTTTAACATTGCCATTTTTCTCTGCAGATACTTTGTCAATTGACACCAAATTTGGCATAAAATCGGAAAAGATCAGTTCTTTCTAGTCATCTTGTTTAAAACAATATTGCACCTATGGGATGGGCACAAAACAATTTAAAAAAAGAAGCCAAATTATATGCAAACTGCATTTACTGTTATATTTATTTATTTATTTATTTTATTCTCTAAACTTGGCACGTTGATATGATATTCTAACACAACAACAAGAGAAGTCATTATTATCATTTTTTGTTCAAACAGGAACTTCTTTTGCTAAGCATGAACGAAGGTTAATTGCCTTCGGGTTTGTAGACCGGCGGGTAGGCTCTTGTGTTCCTGAATACTGGATATTACTTACCCTTGGGCGTGGCGCGCACTTTGCCTTGCCTCAGGTGGATTACCCTCAGGTACACATTTAGATCTACCTGTATGCACGACTGTCTCTTGAATACGGCCCCATGGCAGTAAAAGACCAGCTTGTTTATTTTGGGGTTTTGCCACTTTACGTTTGGTAAATTTGTTGTACTTCCATGTATAATGTTGCCAGTGTGTTAATTTATTTTATTCAGTTAAATGGTTAACAGATAAATCAGATCACGAACCTATGTAGTATGAAAAAAATGAAAACTCCTTAAATGGTATGATTCCTGGCTAGACTGGCATGGTTTTTATTTTGTTTTTGGTTTGGCTTTTTTTCCTGTCACTTTCACTTTTGCATATCCCTCCATTACATGTTTAATCTGACTCCAATCAAAACAAATACTTTGAAAAAAACGTTTGTTTCAAAGGCTCAGACATTTGATTTACTTAACTTCTTGATTGAGAAAGGAATTTATCTTTTGATGCGAATATTGTTATGTTCTTGAACAGGATCACGTAATCTAATAATGATAATAATGAACTGCTCTTCTACAGTGATGTTCCTTCACAGAGAGGCTGATGACGCTTCGTAAATTACGTACATATAACAAGAAAGAAGCAACAATAATCAGAGAAAAATCAAACATCAATCAATCACATACAGCATTCACATTTGAAATAGGACCAAAATAAGGTCCTGTCACACACACACACACACACACACACACACACACACACACACACACAAAATCCACATACACACAAATCCATACACACGCACAAGCACACACACACACACACACACACACACACACACACACACACACACACACACACAAACACACACACTAACTAACACGCACAGAATGCTAGAGGCATATAGCCTTTTATTATAGTTTCATTCCAGATATTGCCATGAGACAAAACAGCTACATTTTTGTTCTTCAAATTTTTGTCTGATGAATATTCTGACATCACTAGTTCAGCAGCAGCTGCAGAGAGCACGTCACGTACTGTGTGTATTCAGGCAGTCTATAACTCCAGGCAAAACAAACTGGTTAAAGCTCGGCGACACTGGAATGGGCTGGCCATTGGTCATTTTGAAAGGCTCCACTGCACACACACACACACACACACACACACACACACACACACACATATATATATATATATATATATATATATATATATATATATATATATATATATATATATATATATATATACAGAGAGGGAGGTTACCATTAATAGAAACGTACAAATGGTCAATCAGTGAGTACTTGTCATCTCTCTCTCTCTCTCTCTCTCTCTCTCTCTCTCTCTCTTTAGCAGATTCGTTCATGCGCTCGTCCGTTCGTTCGTTCTCTCTCTCTCTCTCTCTCTCTCTCTCTCTCTCTCTCTCTCTCTCTCTCTCTCTCTCTTCAGTCAGTCACTCACAAATGCTGTCTGTCCACTAAGGAGCAGGACACAGAAGGCGAGCTGCCGTTCACACTGCACGTGCAATTGTAGATGTAATTGTAAGTCTGAAGGATGTACGACTCTCCGTCGTTGTAACAGGACCCATTGTCACTTGCACATCCTGTAACATATATGTGATATGATATTATGATATGATGATGATGATGATATGGATACTTATATAGCGCCTATCTTCGGTCAAATGTGGGACTGTGAGCGTCGGTAGGCGAGAGAGTGGGGAAGGGGCTGTACAACTCCTCGGTAAAAAAAAAAAAGAAAAAAAAAAGTCACCTGTGCTGGTCAGGCAATGAGGCTAATGTCGGAACGACGAGCTAGCCCTTCAACACCCAGAGTCACGACTCTGCACGCAGGCGGCTGTGGGGTGATGGTCGTCCGCCGTAGACTGGGGCAGATGCGGCGCCCGTATCCTCCCACAGTGTCAGAGCTGCCCTTTTTAGGGACAGCACTGCTCTCCCCACATGGGGAAGGGAAGATAAAAGGATCCCCAAACAAAGCCTGCCTCACCTAATACCTAGTAGGAAACAGCACCTACTTGGACATCCAACAATAGCGGTCAAAAACAGAAGAAAAGAACCAGACAGAGACAGAGACCAGAAAGACGCACAGTGCTCATTGCTAGAATGCTTGATCTCTACCAGGTGGATATAGCAGCCCTGAGCGAAATCAGGTTTGCGGGTGAAACCCAGCTGGAGGAAGTTGGAGGGGGCTACACCTTCTACTGCATTGGGAAGCCAGATGGCACCTCAAGAACCTCTGGCGTGGGCTTTGCCATACGAACCAAACTTGCACGACAGCTTGACAGCCTTCCACGTGGGATAAACGACAGGCTGATGACCAAGTGTCTGAAGCTGTTCAAAGATGGCTTCGCCACAGTCATCAGCTGTATGCCCCGACGATGACCAACCCTGATGACATCAAAGAAGCTTTCTACGAGGAGCTCAGCCGCACCATTTCAGCGGTAGACAGAAAGGACACGCTGATCATCCTTGGGAATTTCAATGCCCGCGTCGGCGTGGAGTTCTCCTCGTGGCCAAAAGTCCTAGGACAGCACGGCACTGGCAAGTGCAACTCCAACGGACTGCTTTTGCTCTCGCTCTGCGCGCGCATCCCCTCATCCAACAAGTAGATAAGTACAAAAACACATGGATGCACCCCCGCTCCAAGCAGTGGCACATGCTGGACTATGTGATTGTCCGGCAGAGGGACAGAGGTGTTGTTTCCATTACACGCTGCATGAGAGGAGCAGTCTGTTGGTCGGACCATCGCCTGGTACGCAGCAAGATGAACATCAGACTTGCACGCAAGCTCCAACCAGCGAGGCAGAAACCCCCTAGGAAGCTGAACATCCACCGCGTCCCTATCACCACGGACGTGCTGCAGCAGCAAATCCAAGTAGCTTTCCAAGAAATTCCTGCATTGACTGATGTAGAAGAGGTATGGAGCACATTTAGAGATGCTGTGTACACAGCAGCAGCTGACACACTCAGCTTTGTACAGAGGAGCAACAAAGACTGGTTTGACGAGAACGACTCTGTAGTCTCCAAGCTCCTGAACACACTGCATATACGGCATCAGGATCACATTTCCAATAAAGACTGCCAGAGGAAGGAGAACCAGTTCTTGCAAACCAAGCAACTTGTACAGAAGAGGCTGCGTGAGATGAAGAACACCTGGTGGGAGAGAAAGTCCGAAGAGCTTCAGTCCGCTGCTGATGCTCACGACATGAAGACCTTCCATGATGGTCTTCGAGCTGTGTATGGGCCGAGAGTCACAGGATCAACCCCTGTCCGACCCTTGGACCAGACCACCCTCCTGACAGACAAGAAAGACATCATCCAGGCGATGGTCCGACATCCTTGCCCGCTGGGCAGAGCACTTCAACACCCTCCTCAACAGGGACTCGTCCGTATCAGATGAGGCAATTGCAGCCCTCCCACAGCTACCAGTCAGTGACTCGCTAGCTGCCCCTCCCACCAAGGTCGAGACCCAGAAGGCCCTGAAGCTGACAACGTCAGGAAAAGCACCAGGAGCGGATGGAATCCAGGCCGACATCTACAAGTATGGATGCGAGGTGCTGACAGACAAGCTGACCGCCCTGTTCCAGTCTATCTGAGAGAGAGGGGAGGTCCCACAGGATTTCAGGGATGCTTTTATTGTCCACATTTAAAAACGGAAGGGAGACAAAACATCCTGCGATAACCACCGTGGAATCTCTCTCCTCTGCATCGCCGGCAAGATCTTCACCCGCATCATACTGAACAGACTGGTTGACCATGTCTCTAACACAGTCATCCCTGAAGCACAGTGTGGCTTCCGCTCAGGCAGGGGAACATGTGACATGGTGTTTGCCGTACGCCAGATGCAAGAGAAATGCCGTGATCAGAACAAGGAGCTCCACATGGTATTTGTAGACCTGACTAAGGCCTTCGACACGGTGAACCACCGTGGTCTGTGAAAAGATGCTCCTAAAGTTCGGCTGCCCAGCGAGCCTAATCCAGCTGATTGCGTCATTCCACGATGGCATGCAAGCGAGAGTACAGGAAAATACTGACATGTCGGATCCGTTCCCTGTGATAAATGGAGTGACGTAGGGCTGCGTCCTGGCACCCACACTCTTCTCCATTCTCTTCTCTGCCATGCTGATTGACGCCTTCCAAGACTGACTGGCCGCGGGGCATCTACATTCAGTTTCACACAGATGGCAAACTTTTCAACTTGCAGCGACTCCACGCCAGGTCCAGGGTGTTTGAGGTACTGTTGAGAGAGTTCCTCTTCGCTGATGACTGCGCGCTTGCTGCACACACCCATGACGACATGCAGTTCATTATGGACAGGTTCTCAACCTCCTGCAGGCGCCTTGGACTCACCATCAGCCTCAGCAAGACCGAGTCAATGTACCAACCAGCTAACTCACAGAACGCCAGTGCCTCCCCCCCACCTGCAATCAAGATCAATGACACAGAGATCAAGTCAGTCGACAAGTTTTGGTACCTGGGCAGCACCCTATGCAGCAACGGAGCCCTTGATGCAGAAGTGACGCTGCGCATCGCCAAGGCCAGCTCCATCTTTGGCAGACTCAACAACAGACTGTGGAACAACAAAGGCATCAGGCTGAGCACCAAGATGAAAACCTACAGAGCTGTTCTGCTGACCACCTTGTTGTACTGCTGTGAAACATTGACGACGTATCGCCGTCATATTCAACAACTTGAGCAGTTTCACCAGAGATGCCTAGGAAAGATCCTCGGCATAAAGTAGCAAGACAGGGTCTCCATCCTGCAGGTCCTAAAGAGGAGCGGCCTGCCCACCATCGAAAGCCTGCTGATCCAGTGCCAGCTACGCTGGACAGGACACGTTGTCCGCATGGCAGACAGCAGGATCCCGAATATGATTTTGTATGGCCAGCTGAAGGCTTCCGTGAACGTGGAAGACCCTGCAAGCACTTCAAGGACACCTTGAAGACAAACCTCAAAGCCTGTGACATAGAAATCGCTTCCTGGGAAACTGATGCCCTTGACCGCTCTCGCTGGAGGATACTGTGCTCTAGTGGCATAAAGACGTTTGAAAACAAGAGAACGCTGGCCATTAAGAAGAAGCGTGAGCGAAGGAAGCAGGGCTCAACTTCTGGAGACGTTTTCCCTTGCAACACCTGTGGGAAGTGCTGCGCATTCAGAATCAGCCTCTTCTCCCATATGAGGACACACACCGACAGATAAGCCTGCCTGCCTACTCATCCGTCGGACCGACGGGAGACTCCATCATTCTCTGGGGCCGTACAGGCTACTGGCGGGGACGTTAAAGACAAATGGCTAAAGAAGCCATCCAGATCAAGATGAGAAGGCCTAACCTCAACTGTGACACTGGCATGGAACTCCCTCCAATTTAGTCTCTTGCAAAACCATAGTCGGACGCCAGTGGCCAGGCAACGTTGATGATGCAAGGAGGAAAGTGGCAGAATGGTTAAGACACTGATCTGACAGTATACAGTCCGTGAGGGTCTGCGTTCGAATCCCGCTCTCGGCTCTTTCTCCCAAATTTGACTGGTAAATCAAAGTGAGACTCTAGTCATTCGGATGAGACGATAAAATGAGGTCCCCGTGTGCAGCACGCACTTGGCACACTGAAAAAGAACCCAAGGCAACGTGAGTGTTGTCGTCTGGCAAAATTCTGTAGACGAAATCCACCCTGATAGGTACACAAATATATATATATATATATATATATATATATATATATATATATATATATATATATATATATATATATATGGTTCGTCCGTCGGGATCGACGAGGACATCTAGTCATCCTGGGGGTTTGTGGGTTGGGCTCTGTGGGTGCGCAGATGACTGGTCAGGACTTTCCGCGCCCGGAAGGTTCTGACGCAGTGTGGACAGGGGATGGTGGCGGCTGTCGGGGACTTGCTGGCACTGCTTTTCCTGGCCTGTCTGCGTTGCTCTGCTGCAGCGATTCTGTTGGCCTCACAGGATTTGGCGCCTTTGTGGACAGCTGAACGCCACTTTGGTCTGTCCGTTACATTCAGCTCCCATGTGTCGTGGCTGATGCTGAAGGCCTTCAGAGGAGCTTTCAGAGTGTCTTTGAAGCGCTTCTTTTGGCCTCCATGGGAGCGCTTGCCATGTTGGAGTTCGCCGTACAGCAGTTTCTTGGGGAGCCAGTGGTCTGGCATGCGAACTACATGGCCTGCCCAGCGCAGCTGGGCCTGCATCAAGATGGTGTAGATGCTGGGCAAGTTTGCACGAGTGAGCACCTCTGTGTCAGGGATCTTCTCTTGCCACTTTATGCCGAGACGTTTTCTGAGGCTGGTGGTGTGGAAGTGGTTCAGCTTTTTGGCGTGGCATTTGTAGACCGTCCATGATTCACATCCATAGAGGAGTGTGGTGAGAACTATGGCCTTGTATACTTTGAGCTTCGTCTCCAGGGTGATGCCTCTCCTGTTCCAAACGTTCTTATGGAGTCTGCCGAAGGCAGCGCTGGCTTTGGCGAGTCTGGCATTCACCTCGTCGTCGATGACAACTGTGCGAGAGAGTGTACTGCCCAGGTATGTGAACTTGTCCACCGCGTTCAGTCGTTGCCCGTTGATGAAGATGTTTGGTTCAACGTAAGGCTTTCCTGGAGCTGGCTGGTGCATCACCTCAGTCTTCTTTGTGCTGATTGTGAGGCCAAAGTTGTCACAGGCAGCAGAGAACTTGTCGACACTGTTTTGCATGTCAGCTTCGTTGAGAGCGCAGTCATCAGCAAACAGGAAGTCGTTGACGGTGTCTGTCCTCACCTTGGTTTTTGCTTGAATCCTCCTGAGGTTAAAGAGTGAGCCATCTGTGCGGTACCTAATGCCAATGCCTACGTCAGCGTCTCTGAAGGCATCTGTCAGCATGGCTGAAAACATGAGACTGAACAGGGTGGGGGCAAGAACACACCCTTGCTTGACTCCGTTGGAGACAGGGAATGGTTCTGAAGAATCTCCGTTGTCTTGGACTCGGGCCAGCATCCCATCTTGTAGTTGCCGTATGATGGTGATGAACTTTCTGGGACATCCGTACTTTGCCATGATTCTCTGCTAACAGTATCGAAGGCCTTGGTCAGATCGACATAGGTGGAGTAAAGGTTGGCGTTCTGTTCCTGACACTTCTCCTGGAGCTGCCTGGCAGCAAACACCATGTCGATAGTCCCGCGTTCTTTCCGGAAGCCACACTGGCTCTATGGTAGGAGACCTTGCTCAAGGTGCGCTATGAGACGGTTGAGTAGCACTCTGGCCAGAGTCTTGCCTGCGACGGACAGCAGGGATATTCCACGATGGTTGTCACAGGCCTGACGATTTCCTTTGCGCTTGTACAGGTGTATGATGGAAGCGTCTTTGAAGTCCTGTGGAACATATATATATATGGATGCGCACAAGGCCTGATAAAACGCGTTGGGTTATGCTGCTGGTCTGGTATCTGCCTATCAGATGTGGTGCAGCGCATATGGATTTGTCCGGACGCAGTGACGTCTCCTTGAGAAACTGAAACTGAAACTGATGATGCGGCTGTGTTGAACTCGTTTCACTCACAGTGTAACCAACCCGAGTCTTTCCTGTTTCAACTTTTGTGAAGGAAGATGGTGTGAAACTAGCAAAATATACAAGAAATGTTCTTTTGCTTCTGAGTTTTAGGATTCATCATCATTAATTTTATTATTTCTTTTTTTCTTTAGATGAACGATACCAATAATGACGGGTATGTTGTACTGACCTAACATTGTGGGGAGGATGTGGTAGGTGGTGACGCCGTCGATGTAGGTGGATAAACAGGTGTAAGTGGCGCACCTCTTCTCATACGTGGTTCCCTCTGCAAGGCAATCACCGCCGACACTGCAGCCTGCAAAACACAGCCAGGTCTTTGTAGCAACGAGTGATTTTGTCTTGTGCATGTGTGGGTGGAGGTCGGGGGGGCGTGTGTGTTTGGGCGCGCGCGAATGTGCTGTAGGTATGCATGTGTGTGTGTGTGAGTGTGTGTGCTGTATTGGTATGTCCATGGGAAGGTTGAATGGATGGGTGTCTGTATATCGCTGTGTGTGTATGTCTGTGTATGCGTGTGAGTGTGTGCATACATGTTTATATGTGTGTGCGTATGTGTGCGTGAACGTGTGCGAGGGCGCGCGTGTGTGTGTTTATGCGTGAGCATGTGTGTGTGTGTGTGTGTGTGTGTGTGTGTGTGTGTGTGTGTGTGTGCGTGTGTGTGTGTGTGCGTGTGTGTGCGTGCGCGCATGTTTGTGAGTCGGTCTCTCGTGTGTATTCTGTGTGTGTGCGTGACTCCATAATCCTAGCTGTGCCGATCAGCATCAGACAGAAACATAGAACCTCTACTTACCTTTACAGGAAGTGTCCGCGATCACTGGTTCTAATATCACAGCCACAGATATAAGGAGCAGGCCGCCGTATTGGAACATGCTGATGGCAATATGTCTCTTTTCGTCTTCCTGCATACATAATGATGATAATGATAATAATAATAATAATAATAATAATAATAATAATAATAGTAATAATAATAATGATACTACCACTACTACTACTACTATTACTATATTATCATAAAGCGATAAAGCAATTTCCCGTGGGTAGTATGCACTAATTGCACGTAAAAAATTTTTTTTTTTTAAACACAGCAAAAAGGTGTTGTCCTTGCCACAGTCTGCAGAAAAGCCCATTCATCCTTTGCAAGACAAAACCCATCTTGAAACAATTACAACTGTAGACAGAAAGAAAAGGATGGCGCTGTACTGTGGGAAGCGCTTTCCATGTGAAGAGCAGCCAGAATATCACACTGTGCAATCTGCTGTAACCAAAATAATTTTCTACAGCACTGTACAGCAGGCCAAGGTTGTTTGTTCTATCGCTTGACGGGAACGTGTCATCAACTCTTGACTTTGACTTATGCCTATAGCTCCGCTCGGGAACAAAGGGCCGCAACAGCACTCCTTCAACGGACACGGTTTGGGGCGATCCTCTTTATCTGGGCCCACGTCATTCCGGCGTGTCCGTACTTCTTCTTCAAGTCTGCCTGGGTCTGCCAACTTTGCGTTTGCCTTGGGGGTTCCAGTCAAGTGCCTGGCGAGTGATGTTGAGTGGTGACTTGCGCAACGTGTGGCCTATCCACCCCCACTTTCTCTTTTTGATTTCTTCTTCTATGGGTGCTTGTTTGGTTCTGTCCCAGAGGTCTTCATTTGAGATGATTTCAGGCCACCTGATGTTCAGAATGTTGCGCAGGCATCTGTTGACAAATGTCTGGAGTTTGTTCCTGTTGGTCTTGGTAGTGCGCCATGTCTCTGAGCCGTACAGCATGACTGACTTGACGTTGGTGTTAAATATTCTGATCTTGTTGTGAAGTGAGAGGGCTGAAGATTGCCAGATGGGTCGGAGAGTTCTGAAGGTGTGTCTCGCTTTATTGATGCTGCTCTTGATGTCATCGTCTGCTCCACCATCCTTGCTCACTACGCTGCCCAGATATGTGAACTTTTCCACTTCTTTGATCTCTTCCTGCTGTCATCGGACTGGGTCTTGCTGCTTGTTGTTGATGCGTAGGATCTCTGTCTTTCCGATGTTGATCCTGAGGCCGGTCCTCTCTGCCTCTATTGCGACGCGGTCTAACTTTTCCTGTGCGTGTTGTTTCGTGTGGGAGAGGAGACTGATGTCGTCCGCGAAGTCGAGGTCTTCCAACTGTTTGGTGAAGGTCCACTGGATGCCGGTCTTCTGGCCTGCTGTGGATTGCCGCATGATTCAGTCCACCACCATCAGAAAAATTGTCGGAGACAATAGGCAGCCCTGACGTACACCGGTTCGTACCTGGAAGGGGTCAGTCAGCTTTCCCTCGTGTATGACTTGGCAGGTGGCGTCCTTATACAGTTGCTGGATGATGGCAATATATTTTAGAGGAAAGCCGTAGTGCTGCATTAGTTTCCATATCACCTCCCTGTCCACGCTGTCGAACGCCTTCTGGAAGTCCACAAAGACGCTGTACAGGGAGGTCTGCCACTCCAAGGACTGTTCAATAATAATTCTCATGGTGGCAATGTGGTCCGTGCAGGATCTGTCTTGACGGAAGCCTGCCTGTTCATCTCGCAGGGTCTTGTCTAAGGCGGTCTTCAGCCTGTCCAAGATGATTCTTGTCAGCACTTTTCCAGGTATTGACAGAAGCGTAATCCCTCTCCAATTGCTGCATGATGACAGGTCGCCCTTCTTTGGAAGTTTAACGATGTAGCCTTTCTTCCAGTCTTGTGGTACTGCTTCTGTCTCCCAAATCTTCACTAGCAATGGGTGCAACATGTCAGTCGATGTCTCAATATCTGCTTTCAGGGCTTCTGGTGGTATGCCATCTGGTCCTGCTGCTTTTCCAGACTTGAGGGACTTGATGGCTTTCATGGTCTCCAGCTTTGTTGGTGGGTTGATGTTAACATCCAATAGCTCTACAGCCGGTGTCACGTCAGGGGGGACTGGTGGTGATGGTCTGTTCAGGGTATCTTTGAAATATTCTGCCCATCTTGCTCTTTCTTCTTCTTTTCCGGTGATGATTTCTCCGTTCTTGTCTCTAACAGGTCGAGTGGGGTTACTTGTTCTTCCCGACAGAACTCTGGTGATCTCGTAGAGTCTTTTCATGTCTCTCTTTCCAGCTGCAGTCTCAGCTTCCTCCGTGAGCTGGTGAATGAAAGCTCGCTTGTCTTTCCTGGCACTCTTTTTCACTTGTCTGTTGGTCTCCCAGTAGAGTGCCTGCAGCTCCTGCCTCTCTTCTTGGTTCTGAGCCAGGTTGATCTTCTCCTTCAGCTCTTTCCTATCGGTGATGAGCTTCCATGTGTCAGGTGATAACCATTCCTTGTGTTCCCGTGTCTTCGTGCCCATTACCTTGTTGCACGTTGATGTCCAGATGTTGCGCAGTTCATGCCATTGGTCTTCCACAGTTTCTTCTGTCAGTCCTTCCAGTACGCTGAACTTGTTCTTCAGTTCAATTTTGTATTCATTCACCTTCGCTTTGTCCTTCAAGCTGTCATCAACTCACAGCTACCTTTTGACTGACTCTGACGGACATGTTTGCAAAACCACAGATTTTGTTTCATTTGCAGAAGGAAAACACAAAAGGGAACGAGAGAGAGAGAGAGAGAGAGAGACAGAGACAGAGACAGAGACAGAGACAGAGGCACAGAGAGACAGAGACAGAGACACAGAGAGACAGACAGACAGACAGACAGACAGAATGATGATTTATTCATTTGAGGCCATAAGCCTATATAAATAAAGGGCGATAACAAAATATGCAGATGTCACCATTACTATCGGTGAACAAAGTCAATATTTTCACATTTAAACAAATTATGTTTTGACATTACTGGTTCTTGAACTTAAACGCTGTACATACATACAATACGAGGTTGTAGGGCACCACTGGCACATGATATCATCGATGAACAGAATTTACACAAACAAGAACGTTCGTAATATTTCTATAGAATATAGGACACTTCAAAATAAAATAAACCCCAGCTTTATTGGACTCATTGTGAAAGGGAAGAACTCCTCTGAATGATCAACATGTTTATAGCAGTACCTGTTCATGTTGGTTTCAGAAATGCCAAATTCAAATCTTGTTAACAAAAATCGTAGATGTCTTTCCATGTTAAGCCCATATCAATTCTTAAGAAAATGTACAGAAATAAAAAAAAAAAATCTGTAGGAATATAATCTATCACTGGACTAGACATGATTTTCCCAGTTTATACCCATCTACAGGTTATTAAACGTTGCCGAAATGTTCTTTGAAAAAAAGCATGTCCTCATTGGTATTCCAAACATATCCAAATCCCAATTCACATAGACAAGTTCGTACAAGTTGACAAGTTGACGCCCTGTTTCGTTTTCCTACAGAATATAAATCATACAACATATTCCCAGAATCTAACACATCTCACAGCAGATTTTATGTAGATTGCATATTTATTCGTTTCACTGTATACTGAATCGTTAGATTTGAAAAGGTTTTCAACCCCGATAAATGAACGGATTCACAGTGTGCAGTGGCATTTCTATCTAGACCCCATAATTCTGAACCAAACATTCACACTGTACAGTAGAATTCCAAGATATTTGTAAGTATACACCACTCATTCCCTCATTAACTCGCAGACAGTACCTATTACACATCATGATTTCATGAAAACGAAAATAACTTTTGGTCTTTTAGACCAGCAGATAAACACTGAGCGAACATCTCTACAATTAAAAAAAAACAAACAAAAAAACAAACTTCTTTCTCTATGGAACTCTTTACCTTCGCACGTGTCTCCGTGTGTGTCTGTTGCGTAAGTAACACGGTCGTCTTAACAGAAAGGCAGGTTTATATCAATCTATGCACAAAGACGTGGAACACGTGCTTGTGACTATCTGAAGCCGATGTTGATGAATGTCAAATTCAATGTATTGTCGACAGGTACAAAAGCTTTAATGACAAAATATAGAAATAAAGATAAAAATGGGAAAAAAGCGAAAAAGAAAAAGAACACGACGACGAAGATAAAGTTTGGATTCAGGTTTGACAGAATAGGTGATATGAAGTGAAATGAATATAATTTTTCTCAGGTAATAGGGGGTGTTATTTAGATGCTCTGCAATAATGCCTCAGCTGCTGTTGTTAATCAGGTTAGGATTAAAGTGTTGAAGGTTGGCAGTGTTGGGCCTTCATAATCCTTCCCTCACAAAGAGACCGTAAATTCAGCGAGATAGGGGACACAGCAAGAGAGAGAGAGAGAGAGAGTCAGACAGACAGACAAAGAGAGAGAGAGAGAGGACAGAGAGAAAGAGAGTGGGGAGAGAATGAAAAAGAGAGACATAGAAAAAGAGGTACAGGGAAAGAGAGAGACAGAGAGAAACATGAAAAGATATGTTCAGATAAAGAACGACAAGGAAAGATACAATGACATCATATTGTTTATATGAGTTAATCTGGATTATCCAAATAATACCCCCTCTTACCTGAGAAAAATTATAATCATTTCACTTCATATCACCTATTCTGTCAAACCTGAATCCAGACTTTATCTTCGTC
>NC_134876.1:78114334-78131834 GCF_041734735.1 Babylonia areolata | reverse complement strand
GTTAGGACTTTTTTTCTTTTTCTTTTTTAACGCGAAGCTTTATAATAACAAACACAGAATACATTTTAAGGATTAGACTTTTTTTTTAAGTGTATCACAAGTGAGTCTTGAAGGCTTTGCCTCTCTTCTTTTTTTTGTTTTTGTTTTTGTTTTGTTTTTAAGTGTATCACAAGTTAGTTGAAGGCCTTGCCTCTCAAGTACTTTTTTTTTTTTATACAGAAATCTTGGGTAAACTCTCAAGGCCTAATCAGAGTGTTGGGATTATGCGTAGGTCAGGCATATGTTCCTTTTCTTTTGCTTTTTTTTTTTTTTTTTTTTTTTTCAACAGCAGATGAAGCGTAGCCTGTACATAAACCAGTCCGCACACTTTGACACCTTTTAAAAAAAACTGAAACAATAATTTCTACTTCTTTTCTTTTAATCATTATGTGAATGTAATATGACGTTGCAAAATATTGCACTCCAACAGAATGCCAATACAACGGGCAGTGTGTTGCTCTGGGCTTCACATATACGAACGGATGCTTCACCGAGGAGTGTCAGCTGCGATCGAACACTATCGGTTTTTGGACGACTGGTGCTGGTAACTCCTTATTTTTCTTTTCTAATTGGTCGTATTTCATGATAATGTGCAAATATTTATATAGTGCTTTGTCCGTGGATCTGGGCGCAGTTGATAATACTATGTGGTATGAATGAGACACACGAATATGACCACAAAAATGTTAAGATACAAACTGGGTTTTGAATACTATACCTTCTGTTCAGACAGTGTAACATCAGTCGCAACTCACACACACACACACACACACACACACACACACACACACAAACACACATCAATCGTTGCAGCTGTCTCTTCGCGCGCGCGCAAAATGAATTCGCGCTCTCGTGTGTGTGTGTGTGTGTGTGTGTGTGTGTGTGTGGTTTGTGCGTGTATGTTGTGCGTGTGTGTGTGTGTGTGTGTGTGTGTGTGTGTGTGTGTTGCATACATGAACTGCTCAACCAATTCAGCGATTCACCATATTCTACTTTTGATTGCGGGAGTCTTTCAAATGACTATATAGCCATATCGTTTATTCAGCTTCACAATGTACTCCATCATTTAGATATACCTTTCACATACTATTCTTTTGAAAGGTCTTCATCACCTAACGCAGGGCCTATTGGCCCCCCCCCAAACCCCCACCCCCCCGGCCTCCGCCCCCTCCCCCTCACCAAACACACACCCACACCCCACTACCCATCCCCCTCCCACACCCCCTTATGGTTTCAGTTAGTTTCGAAATTTTAGAATCTCATCTCTAGTTGCATCTCTGGTTGCTACTGACAAACACCTGGCTGTGTTTCGCAGGCTGTAGATTCAACGGTCAGTGCGTGGCAGTGAATGACACGTATGAGTGGAAGTGTATCACATACACCTGTGTCTCCACCACCAACAGCGACGGCGTCACCACCTACAACATCGGCCCCACAGATTACAGTCAGTACAACATACCCGTCATTGTTGGTATCGTTCATCTAAAAAAAAAAAAAACACGAAATAATAATACTATATTACCGTAGCTAATTTATACCCTAACTTTTATAATATCAAACACAGAACACGTTCTAACGATTTTTAAAAGTCAAATTTAATTCTATATTTCTTCTTTTTTTCTTTTCTTTTTTTTTTCTTTTTTTTTACTCACTTGTGTAAACAAAGTGAGTCTATGTTTAACCCGGCGTTCGGTTGTCTGTGTGTGTGTGTGTGTGTGTGTGTGTGTGTGTCTGTGTCTGTGTCTGTGTGTCTGTGTGTGTGTCTGTGTCTGTGTGTGTGTCCGTGGTAAACTTGAACATTGACATTTTCTCTGCAAATACTTTGTCAGTTGACACGAAGATAGGCATAAAAATAGGAAAAAATCAGTTTTTTCCATTCATCTTGTTTAAAAGAATACTGCACCTCTGGGAAGGGCACAAAAAAAAATTAAATGAAGCCTAATTATATGCAAGCTGCATTTACTGTTATATTTATATTTTTTGTATTTTCTAAACTTGGCACTTTGATCTGATATTCAACACAACAACAAGAGCAGTCATTATTATCATTTTTTGTCCAAACAGGAACTTCTTTTCCTAAGCATGGAAGTTTTATTTATTTTGCAAACGTTTTGATGCAGATAGTAAAAAAGGGAAATTACAATGTAATTAATGCTAGGGGACTTAATTTGCTTTAAACTGATCTTTCTCATCTTAAACATTACATTTTGAAATTATACTCAATACATCAAAAGCTTGTATGTTTTACTCTCAGTGTGCAGGGCTTTCACTATGTTCATTCGCCCAAGTGGTCTTTTTCGGAAAATACTAAAATCAATACGACGAGTGGACTTTACAAATCTGTTGGCTGAGCCCTGAAGGTCATGGGCAAAAATCATTTGCGTCCACATATTTATACACATTCAAAGCGCATGCTCATATTCTTCGCGAACGCGAACGACGCCATTTTGTTTCAAGTTGTTGACCTGCCCGTTCCATACTATATTAAATGGACAATACACGATAACATGTATTGGAAAGTTGGAGAAGGAGACCGTTAAATATTTATTCAGAGAAAGATTTGTGAACGCCTCATCACTTACTGGATTATGCCCCAAACTGCCATAAAAATATCCACAGCTTAAGTCGGAATTTACAGTTAAAAATTGTAAACCATGCGAGTTAATACCCTTGAACTGATCACGATGAAACGAAAAAAATTCCAGTCTTGACTTTTCTCAAAATGAAGTCTTTTTCACTTCTTACGACGTTTAGAAGTACTTGTACTTGGCTCAACATGTTATTAGTTTAACAAAATACTCAAATTTCATATCAACTTTAAAACTATAAAACTAGAATGAACACAAAAGAGAAATTGAATCGACCGTGTCGTACTACATTCCCGGCGGGTGTAACTAAACATGTACATCTATCTAGATCTAGTGAAAACGGCTAAATGTTGCAGTGTGATTGCGGCGATAGCCATTAAAAAGAATTTTTTATTGCCCTTAAAGATTTTTTGAATCCCCAAGATACACCTGAATAATATGATTTAAACAGCCTTCTCACTGCGAATACCGCAATTGATTTATCGCCCTTTAAAAAGGTATGTTCAAATGTTAAATTTTAGAACGTCAGTTAAGGAGCCACGATAGTATAATGGATAAGGCAATTTCTTCTCACCCGAACACGCGGGGTTTGAATCTGGTTAGGCCTTTTTTTCTTTTTCTTTTTTAACGCGAAGCTTTATAATAACAAATACAGAACACATTTTAAGGATTAGACTCTTTTTCTTTTTTTTTTAAGTGTATCACAAGTGAGTCTTGAAGGCTTTGCCTTTTTTTCTTTTCTTTTTTTAAAGTGTATCACAAGTTAGTTGAAGGCCTTGCCTCTCAAGTACTTTTTTTTTTTTTTTTTTTTTTTTTTTTTTACAGAAATCTTGGGTAAACTCTCAAGGCCTAATCAGAGTGTTGGGATTATGGGTAGGTCAGGCATATGTTCCTTTTCTTTTGCTTTTTTTTTTTTTTTCAACAGCAGATGAAGGGTAGCCTGTACATAAACCAGTCTGCATACTTTGACACCTTTTTAAAAAAAACTGAAACAATTTCTACTTCTTTTCTTTTAATCATTATGTGAATGTAATATGACGTTGCAAAATGTTGCACTCCAACAGAATGCCAATACAAGGGGCAGTGTGTTGCTCTGGGCTTCACATATACCAACGGATGCTTCACCCAGGAGTGTCAGCTGCGATCGAACACTATCGGTTTTTGGACGACTTGTGCTGGTAACTCCTTGTTTTTCTTTTCTAATTGGTCGTATTTCATGATAATGTGCAAATATTTATATAGTGCTTTGTCCGTGGATCTGGGCGCAGTTGATAATACTATGTGGTATGAATGAGACACACGAATATGACCACAAAAATGTTAAGATACAAACTGGGTTTTGAATACTATACCTTCTGTTCAGACAGTGTAACATCAGTCGCAACTCACACACTGCTTCCACCTCATCCCAACTGCACACACACACACACACACACACACACACACACACACACACACACACACACACACACACACACATCAATCGTTGCAGCTATCTCTTCGCGCGCGCGCAAAATGAATTCGCGCTCTCGTGTGTGTGTGTGTGTGATTGTGTGTGTATGTTGTGTGTGTGTGTGTGTGTGTGTGTGTGTGTGTGTGTGTGTGTGTGTGTTGCATACATGAACTGCTCAACCAATTCAGCCATTCACCATATTCTATTTTTGATTGCGGGAGTCTTTCAAATGACTATATAGCCATATCGTTTATTCAGCTTCACAATGTACTCCATCATTTAGATATACTTTTCACACACTGTTCTTTTCAAAGGTCTTCATCACCTAATGCAGGGCCTATTGGCCCCCCCAACCCCCCACCCCCCGGCCTCCGCCTCCTCCCCCCCACCACACACACACCCACACCCCACTACCCATCCCCCTCCCACACCCCCTTATGGTTTCAGTTAGTTTCGAAATTTTAGAATCTCATCTCTAGTTGCATCTCTGGTTGCTACTGACAAACACCTGGCTGTGTTTCGCAGGCTGTAGATTCAACGGTCAGTGCGTGGCAGTGAATGACACGTATGAGTGGAAGTGTATCACTTACACCTGTGTCTCCACCACCAACAGTGACGGCGTCACCACCTACAACATCGGCCCCACAGATTACAGTCAGTACAACATACCCGTCATTGTTGGTATCGTTCATCTAAAAAAAAAAAAAAAAAAAGAAATAATAATACTATATTACCGTAGCTAATTTATACCCGAACTTTTATAATATCAAACACAGAACACGTTCTAACGATTTTTAAAAGTCAAATTTAATTCTATATTTCTTTTTTTTTTTTCTTTTTTTTTTGACTCACTTGTGTAAACAAAGTGAGTCTATGTTTTAACCCGGCATTCGGTTGTCTGTGTGTGTGTGTGTGTGTGTGTGTGTGTGTGTGTCTGTGTGTCTGTGTGTCTGTGTGTGTGTCTGTGTGTGTGTCTGTGTCTGTGTGTGTGTCTGTGTCTGTGTGTGTGTCCGTGGTAAACTTTAACATTGACATTTTCTCTGCAAATACTTTGTCAGTTGACACCAAAATAGGCATAAAAATAGGAAAAATTCAGTTCTTTCCAGTCATCCTGTTTAAAACAATATTGCACCTCTGGGAAGGGCACAAAAAATATTAAATGAAGCCTAATTATATGCAAACTGCATTTACTGTTATATTTATATTTTTTGTATTTTCTAAACTTGGCACTTTGATCTGATATTCGACACAACAACAAGAGCAGTCATTATTATCATTTTTTGTTCAAACAGGAACTTCTTTTGCTAAGCATGGAAGTTTTATTTATTTTGCAAACGTTTTGGTGCAGAGGGTAAAAAAGGGAAATTACTCTGTAATTAATGCTAGGGGACTTAATTTGCTTTAAACTGATCTTTCTCATCTTAAACATTACATTTTGAAATTATACTCAATACATAAAAAGCTTGTATGTTTTACTCTCAGTGTGCAGGGCTTTCACTATGTTCATTCGCCCAAGTGGTCTTTTTCGGAAAATACTAAAATCAATACGACGAGTGGACTTTACTGATCTGTTGGCTGAGCCCTGAAGGTCATGGGTAAAAATCATTTGCGTCCACATATTTATACACATTCAAAGCACATGCTCATATTCTTCGCGAACGCGAACGACGCCATTTTGTTTCAAGTTGTTGACCTGCCCGTTCCATACTATATTAAATGGACAATACATGATAACATGTGATGGAAAGTTGGAGAAGGAGACCGTTAAATATTTATTCAGAGAAAGATTTGTGAACGCCTCATCACTTACTGGATTATGCCCCAAACTGCCATAAAAATATCCACACAATCAGTCGGAATTCACAGTTAAAAATTGTAAACCATGCGAGTTAATACCCTTGAACTGATCACGATGAAACGAAAAAAATTCCAGTCTTGACTTTTCTCAAAATGAAGTCTTTTTCACTTCTTACGACGTTTAGAAGTACTTGTACTTGGCTCAACATGTTATTAGTTTAACAAAATACTCAAATTTCATATCAACTTTAAAACTATAAAACTAGAATGAACACAAAAGAGAAATTGAATCGACCGTGTCGTACTACATTCCCGCCGGGTGTAACTAAACATGTACATCTATCTAGATCTAGTGAAAACGGCTAAATGTTGCAGTGTGATTGCGGCGATAGCCATTAAAAAGAATTTTTTATTGCCCTTAAAGATTTTTTGAATCCCCAGGATACACCAGTATAATATGATTTAAACAGCCTTCTCACTGTGAATACCGCAATTGATTTATCGCCCTTTAAAAAAGTATGTTCAAATGTTAAATTTTAGAACGTCAGTTAAGGAGCCACAATAGTGTAATGGATAAGGCAATTTCTTCTCACCCGAACACGCGGGGTTTGAATCTGGTTAGGACTTTTTTTCTTTTTCTTTTTTAACGCGAAGCTTTATAATAACAAATACAGAACACATTTTAAGGATTAGACTCTTTTTCTTTTTTTTAAAGTGTATCACAAGTGAGTCTTGAAGGCTTTGCCTTTTTTTCTTTTTTTTTTTAAAGTGTATCACAAGTTAGTTGAAGGCCTTGCCTCTCAAGTACTTTTTTTTTTTTTTTTTTTTTTAACAGAAATCTTGGGTAAACTCTCAGGGCCTAATCAGAGTGTTGGGATTATGGGTAGGTCAGGCATATGTTCCTTTTCTCTTGCTCTTTTTTTTTTTCAACAGCAGATGAAGGGTAGCCTGTACATAAACCAGTCCCCACACTTTGACACCTTTAAAAAAAACTGAAACCATTTCTTCTTCTTTTCTTTTAATCATTATGTGAAAGTAATATGACGTTGCAAAATGTTGCACTCCAACAGAATGCCAATACAAGGGGCAGTGTGTTGCTCTGGGCTTCACATATACGAACGGATGCTTCACCCAGGAGTGTCAGCTGCGATCGAACACTATCGGTTTTTGGACGACTGGTGCTGGTAACTCCTTGTTTTTCTTTTCTAATTGGTCGTATTTCATGATAATGTGCAAATATTTATATAGTGCTTTGTCCGTGGATCTGGGCGCAGTTGATAATACTATGTGGTATGAATGAGACACACGAATATGACCACAAAAATGTTAAGATACAAACTGGGTTTTGAATACTATACCTTCTGTTCAGACAGTGTAACATCAGTCGCAACTCACACACTGCTTCCACCTCATCCCAACTGCACACACACACACACACACACACACACACACACACACACACACACACACACATCAATCGTTGCAGCTGTCTCTTCGCGCGCGCGCAAAATGAATTCGCGCTCTCGTGTGTGTGTGTGTGTGTGTGTGTGTGTGTGTGTGTGTGTGTGTGTGTGTGTGTGGTTTGTGTGTGTATGTTGTGCGTGTGTGTGTGTGTGTGTGTGTGTGTGTGTGTGTGTGTGTGTGTTGCATACATGAACTGCTCAACCAATTCAGCGATTCACCATATTCTATTTTTGATTGCGGGAG
The DNA here is from genome assembly GCF_041734735.1 of Babylonia areolata. Taxonomy (NCBI): domain Eukaryota; kingdom Metazoa; phylum Mollusca; class Gastropoda; order Neogastropoda; family Buccinidae; genus Babylonia; species Babylonia areolata. The sequence continues at coordinate 78,124,250 of NC_134876.1, read as the reverse complement.
AGTCTTTCAAATGACTATATAGCCATATCGTTTATTCAGCTTCACAATGTACTCCATCATTTAGATATACTTTTCACACACTATTCTTTTGAAAGGTCTTCATCACCTAATGCAGGGCCTATCCCCCCCCCCCAGCCTCCGCCCCTTCCCCCCCACACACACACCCACACCCGATTACCCATCCCCCTCCCACACCCCCTTATGGTTTCAGTTAGTTTCGAAATTTTAGAATCTCATCTCTAGTTGCATCTCTGGTTGCTACTGACAAACACCTGGCTGTGTTTCGCAGGCTGTAGATTCAACGGTCAGTGCGTGGCAGTGAATGACACGTATGAGTGGAAGTGTATCACTTACACCTGTGTCTCCACCACCAACAGCGACGGCGTCACCACCTACAACATCGGCCCCACAGATTACAGTCAGTACAACATACCCGTCATTGTTGGTATCGTTCATCTAAAAAAAACAAAAACGAAATAATAATACTATATTACCGTAGCTAATTTATACCCTAACTTTTATAATATCAAACACAGAACACGTTCTAACGATTTTTAAAAGTCAAATTTAATTCTATATTTCTTCTTTTTTTCTTTTCTTTTTTTTTTCTTTTTTTTGACTCACTTGTGTAAACAAAGTGACATTTTCTCTGCAAATACTTTGTCAGTTGACACGAAGATAGGCATAAAAATAGGAAAAAATCAGTTTTTTCCACTCATCTTGTTTAAAAGAATACTGCACCTCTGGGAAGGGCACAAAAAAAAATTAAATGAAGCCTAATTATATGCAAGCTGCATTTACTGTTATATTTATATTTTTTGTATTTTCTAAACTTGGCACTTTGATCTGATATTCAACACAACAAGAGCAGTCATTATTATCATTTTTTGTTCAAACAGGAACTTCTTTTCCTAAGCATGGAAGTTTTATTTATTTTGCAAACGTTTTGGTGCAGATAGTAAAAAAGGGAAATTACTCTGTAATTAATGCTAGGGGACTTAATTTGCTTTAAACTGATCTTTCTCATCTTAAACATTACATTTTGAAATTATACTCAATACATAAAAAGCTTGTATGTTTTACTCTCAGTGTGCAGGGCTTTCACTATGTTCATTCGCCCAAGTGGTCTTTTTCGGAAAATACTAAAATCAATACGACGAGTGGACTTTACAGATCTGTTGGCTGAGCCCTGAAGGTCATGGGCAAAAATCATTTGCGTCCACATATTTATACACATTCAAAGCGCATGCTCATATTCTTCGCGAACGCGAACGACGCCATTTTGTTTCAAGTTGTTGACCTGCCCGTTCCATACTATATTAAATGGACAATACACGATAACATGTGATGGAAAGTTGGAGAAGGAGACCGTTAAATATTTATTCAGAGAAAGATTTGTGAACGCCTCATCACTTACTGGATTATGCCCCAAACTGCCATAAAAATATCCACACAATCAGTCGGAATTCACAGTTAAAAATTGTAAACAATGCGAGTTAATACCCTTGAACTGATCACGATGAAACGAAAAAAATTCCAGTCTTGACTTTTCTCAAAATGAAGTCTTTTTCACTTCTTACGACGTTTAGAAGTACTTGTACTTGGCTCAACATGTTATTAGTTTAACAAAATACTCAATTTTCATATCAACTTTAAAACTATAAAACTAGAATGAACACAAAAGAGAAATTGAATCGACCGTGTCGTACTACATTCCCGGCGGGTGTAACTAAACATGTACATCTATCTAGATCTAGTGAAAACGGCTTGGTCATTAGATCTGCTACTGGTAACCTGTAATCCAGTACAACCTGTTCAGGGTCGGGTTGCCGACGACTAAACCGGCACTCCCACCACTCCCTTCTGGGACTGGTGAGGCGGGTGGCTAGACACCCTTATGGAGATCCATAAAAGGGCGTCGGCTCAGGAGAGCCACCGACGGCCATCTAGCTCCACCGTGCTGTGTGCATGCCACACGCAGTTGGCCCCCGGGGTGTGTCTACCCATGCATGCGAAGTCTGGATCCGGCAGAATCTGCGGAAGAAACCTATCGGTTCAACGGAGAGGAAGGCGGTTACAGCAACGCACTGTGGAGTGCAGAGAGCAAGATGAGACACCGAAAGGATATCTTGGTCATCCACTGCATCCGTGCTCATCCTCCAGTCGTCTCGACTTAGTCTTGCCACTGGAAATTGGTGGACCCGGACGAGAGAGTGAGGTCGACGTTGCGCAACTCCTCTTCACTTTAAACAAACTCATCGCGCAAGTCATCAGTCATCCACGGGGCATTTCCTTGCTCTCCATTGCAGGCAAGATACTTGCCAGGATCCTACTAAACCGCCTCACAGCACACCTTGACCAAGGTCATTTGCCTGAGAGCCAATGTGGATTCCGGAAAGAGCGCGGACGCCGTTCAGCCTCATGTTCTCTGCAATGCTTACTGATGCCTTCAGAGATGGCGATGTTGGAATCGGCCTAAAGTACCGAACAGATGGCAAGCTGTTTAACCTCAGAAGGCTTCAAGCAAAAACGAAGGTCATGACAGACATCATCAGAGACTTTTTGTTTGCTGATGACTGTGCCCTCAACGCTGGATCTGAAGCTGACATGCAACTCAGCGTCGACAAGTTTGCCACTGCCAGCAGGAACTTCGGCCTTACCATCAGCACGAGGAAAACTGAAGTTCTCCATCAGCCAGCCCCAGGGAAACCCTACGTTGAGCCCAACATCACAGTCAACGGTCAGAGACTCAGTGCGGTGGAGCGGTTCACATACCTTGGCAGCACACTGTCACGAAATGCGACCATCGACGATGAAGTGAATGTCAGGATTGCAAGAGCAAGTGCAACTTTTGGTAGACTCAGTGCAAATGTCTGGAACAGAAGAGGCATTAGTCTTGAGACCAAGCTAAAGGTCTACAGAGCAGTAGTTCTCCCCACACTACTGTACAGCTGCGAAACTTGGACAGTGTACCAACGACATGCCAAGAAGCTGAACCACTTCCACACAACATGCCTCAGGAAGCTACTGAACATCAAGTGGCAAGACAGGACCCCAGACACAGAGGTGCTCGCAAAAGCCACCCTTCCCAGCATCTTCACCATCCTGATGCAGTCCCAGCTTCGCTGGGCTGGACACGTGGCGCGCATCCCAGACCATCGGCTGCCCAAAAGGCTCTTCTATGGTGAGCTGCAACAAGGGAAGAGATCACACGGAGGTCAGAAGAAGCGCTTCAGAGATACTCTGAAAGTCTCTCTGAAAGCGTTTGATATCAACCCTGACTCCTGGGAGGAATCTGCAGTGGACCGTAACAAATGGCGCGCTGTTGTGCACAAAGGCGCCAAGTTGTGCGAGGCCAACAGGACTGCTGCAGCTGTTCAGAAGAGGCAGGCCAGAAAGTCACGGGCAAACAAGCTCCCTGACAATGATATGCCTGTCTTTGTCTGCCCCAACTGTCAGCGAACATTTCATGCGCAGATTGGACTATTCAGCCATCTGCGCACTCACAGATAGACTCATGAGCATCCTTCCCCCCACCCCACCACCACCCTCCCCCCATCCCCCATCTGGATGACAACGATGGTCATCATCGATCTCGATGGACACACCACCAGTGAAAACGGCTAAATGTTGCAGTGTGATTGCGGCGATAGCCATTAAAAAGAATTTTTTATTGCCCTTAAAGATTTTTTGAATGCCCAAGATACACCAGTATAATATGATTTAAACAGCCTTCTCACTGTGAATACCGCAATTGATTTATCGCCCTTTAAAAAAGTATGTTCAAATGTTAAATTTTAGAACGTCAGTTAAGGAGCCACGATAGTGTAATGGATAAGGCAATTTCTTCTCACCCGAACACGCGGGGTTTGAATCTGGTTAGGCCTTTTTTTCTTTTTCTTTTTTAACGCAAAGCTTTATAATAACAAATACAGAACACATTTTAAGGATTAGACTCTTTTTTTTTTCTTCTTTTTTTTTAAGTGTATCACAAGTGAGTCTTGAAGGCTTTGCCTTTTTTTCTTTTCTTTTTTTAAAGTGTATCACAAGTTAGTTGAAGGCCTTGCCTCTCAAGTACTTTTTTTTTTTTTTTTTTTTTTTTTTTACAGAAATCTTGGGTACATTCTCAAGGCCTAATCAGAGTGTTGGGATTATGGGTAGGTCAGGCATATGTTCAGTTTCTTTTGCTTTTTTTTTTTTTTTTTTTTTCCCCAACAGCAGGTGAAGGGAAGCCTGTACATAAACCAGTCCGCACACTTTGACACCTTTTAAAAAAAACTGAAACAATTTCTACTTCTTTTCTTTTAATCATTATGTGAATGTAATATGACGTTGCAAAATGTTGCACTCCAACAGAATGCCAATACAAGGGGCAGTGTGTTGCTCTGGGCTTCACATATACCAACGGATGCTTCACCCAGGAGTGTCAGCTGCGATCGAACACTATCGGTTTTTGGACGACTGGTGCTGGTAACTCCTTATTTTTCTTTTCTAATTGGTCGTATTTCATGATAATGTGCAAATATTTATATAGTGCTTTGTCCGTGGATCTGGGCGCAGTTGATAATACTATGTGGTATGAATGAGACACACGAATATGACCACAAAAATGTTAAGATACAAACTGGGTTTTGAATACTATACCTTCTGTTCAGACAGTGTAACATCAGTCGCAACTCACACACTGCTTCCACCTCATCCCAACTGCACACACACACACACACACACACACACACACACACACACACACTCACACACACACACACACACACACACACACACACACATCAATCGTTGCAGCTATCTCTTCGCGCGCGCGCAAAATGAATTCGCGCTCTCGTGTGTGCGTGTGTGTGTGTGTGTGTGTGTGTGTGTGTGTGTGTGTGTGGTTTGTGCGTGTATGTTGTGCGTTTGTGTGCGTGTGTGTGTGTGTGTATGTGTGTGTGTGTGTGTTGCATACATGAACTGCTCAACCAATTCAGCGATTCACCATATTCTATTTTTGATTGCGGGAGAGTGTTTCAAATGCCTTTATAGCCATATCGTTTATTCAGCTTCACAATGTACTCCATCACTTAGATATACTTTTCACACTCTATTCTTTTGAAAGGTCTTCATCACCTAATGCAGGGCCTATTGCCCCCCCCCCCCCCCCTACCCGGCCCTCCGCTCCCCCCCCCCCCACACACACACACACACACCCACACACCCACACCCCACTACCCATCCCCCTCCCACACCCCCTTATGGTTTCAGTTAGTTTCGAAATTTTAGAATCTCATCTCTAGTTGCATCTCTGGTTGCTACTGACAAACACCTGGCTGTGTTTTGCAGGCTGTAGATTCAACGGTCAGTGCGTGGCAGTGAATGACACGTATGAGTGGAACTGCATCACTTACACCTGTGTCTCCACCACCAACAGTGACGGCGTCACCACCTACATCATCGGCCCCACAGATTACAGTCAGTACAACATACCCGTCATCGTTGAGTATAGGATTTCATATTCTGGATGCAGACAGAAGAAAATGTCCAAAAATTCAGAGTCAAAACGTTGATCTATTTCGATGGTTGCACACCATTTTCCTCCACAAAAGATGATACAGGAAAGTCTTGGGTTGGTTACACTATGAGGGAACAGAGTTCATCACAGCTGCATCATCAACATTGCCTGGCCACTGGCGTCCTACTGTGGTGTTGCAATGGACTGTTGTAAATTAGAGAGAGTTCGGGCCACTATCCTGGTTGAGGCGAGGCCTTCTCGTAGTGATCTGGACGGCTTCTTTACTTTAAGGTTTATTTTCAATATCCCCGGCAGTAGCCTATACGGCCCCACAGCACACGCTGTATTATATAATACCTCTTCCATACCTTTCATATGGTCCCAAAACATACAGTCAGTATAGGAGAAGTAGTCGTCGTCATTATCGAAATAGTAATAGTAGTAGCAGCTGTAGCAGCATTTCTTTAATATTTCACTTCATTCATGTTTTATGTATTAATCTGTTTACTTTGTCTAATCATTGTATTCCGTTTTATGTTTTGTTTTTGGTTTTGGTGTCTGTGGGTGTTTTTGGGTGTGTTTTTTTTTATGTTGGTGGTGGTGTTTGTGTTTTTGTTTTTTTTTGTTCTGTTTTTTTTTGTTTTTTTGTGTTTTTTTTGTGTGTGTGTGGTTTTTTTGTGGTTTTTCTTTTTACCGAAACCTAGGGTAAACTCTGAAGGCCTAATCAGCGCGTTGGGATTGTGCGAAGGTCAGGCATCTCTTCCTTTTCTTTCTTTTTTTTCCAACAGCAGATGGTGTGTAGCCTGTATATGGTGGACTTTGACACCTTGAAACTGCCACTGTCATTTTTACTATTTTTTTGACTCGCTTGTCTTAACAAAATGAATCTATCTTATAACCTGGTGATCAGTTGTCTGTCTGTGTGTGTGTGTGTGTGTGTGTGTGTGGTAAACTTTAACATTGCCGTTTTCTCATGAAATACTTTGTCTACCAACACCATATTTGGATTAAAACATAGGAAAATAATCTTCACAGTCATGCCAATAATAGATTGTAGGTCTTCCGAATTAAGCCGTATTTCTGGATCGTAAATGGTTTATATTGTTGAGGCTCGATCCGGACCCAAAAACACCATAATACCGCTTCTGGGTTGCCGGAACATAGGTTATTTTTGGTAAGAAGATGACATGACATCGTTTTTCGTGTCAGCAATTTAAGAAAAGAAATACAACTTCTGGACAGAACACATACAGCGACAGTAAATGCACCATCGACGTGTTTACTTCATATGAATATTCTAATGTGGACACTGAATTAACTTGAATGAACATATAAGAAAAATTGAATCAACCATTCCACTGAGTTTTTGTCAGCCTTGTTTAGACTGGTCTGTGCAGTTCTTGAGAAAACAGCTACATGCTACGGTGTGCCTGAGGCAAACTCAACGTCTCCTAAACACTAACTACACCATCGACGTATTTGCTGCATATGAATATTCTAAAGTGGATACTGAACTGATTGGTATGAACATAAAAGAAATATTGAATCGATCATTTCTTTGGTTTTGGTTTTGGCCAGTTTGGGTTCGCTTGCTGTAGATATGTTGGGGTATGCCTGAGGCGATATCGACGTCTCCTTTGCCGCCGATTAAAAATTATTCATTAAATAATCGATATATATATATATATATATATATATATATATATATATATATATAACTGGGTAAAGCGCGTATCACAAGTAAGTCTTGAAGGCCTTGCCTCTCTTGTTTAATCATTATATGATGGTAATGTGATGGTTGAAAAAAAAACCCACAAAAAAACAAAAACAAAAACAAAAAAACAAGAGAGGGAAGGCCTTCAAGACTCACTTGCGATACACTTTAAAAAATCTAATCGTTAAAATGTGTTCTGTATTTGTTATTATAAAGCTTCGGGTTAAAAGAAAAAGAAAAAAAAAAAAAAAAAAGTCCCAATGGCAGATTCGAACCCCGCGTGTTCCGATGAGAAGAAACTGTCTTATCTATTACACTATCGTGGCTCCTTAACTGACGTTCAAAAATATAATATTTAAACATGCTTTTTTAAAGGGCGATAAATCGATTGCGGTATTCGCAGTGAGAACGCTGTTCAAATCATATTATTCTGGTGTATCTTGGGCATTCAAAAAATCTTTAAGGACAATTAAAAATTCTTTTTAGTCCGCGGTAAAGGACACGTGGCTATCGGACACGTGGCTATCGGCGCAATCACACTACAACATTTAGCCGTTTTCTCTGGATCTAGATTGATGTTTTAGTTTAGTTACACCCAGTTGACAGCTGGTGGATTCAATTTCTCTTTTATGTTCATTCTAGTTTTTTAGTTTTAAAGTTGATATGAAAATTGAGTATTTTGTTAAACTAATAACATGTAGAGCCAAGTACAAGTACTTCTAAACGTTGTATGAAGTGAAAACGACTTCATTTTGAGAAAAGTCAAGACTGGAAATTTTTGCGTTTCATCAATTCAAGGGTATTAACTCTCATGGTTTATTATTTTTAACTATGAATTCCGACTGATTCTATGGATATCTTTATGGCAGTTTGGGGCATAATCCAGTAAGTGATGAGGCGTTCACAAATCTTTCTCTGAATAAATATTTAACGGTCTTCTTCTCCAACTTTCTCTCACATGTTATCGTGAATTGTCGATTGAATATAGGATTGAACGGGCAGGTCAACAACTTGAAACAAAATTGCGTCGTTCGCGTTCGCGAAGAATATGAGCACGCGCTTTGAATATGTATAAATATGTGTACGCAATTGATTTTTGCCCATGACCTTCAGGGCTCAGCCAATAGATCTATAAAGTCCACTCGTCCTATTGATTTTAGTATTTTCCGAAAAAGACCACTTGGGTGAATGAACATAGTGAAAGCCCTGTACACTGGGAGCAAAACACAAGCTTTTTATGTATTGAATATAATTTCAAAATGTAATGTTTAAGATGATAAAAATCAGTTTAAACAAATTAAGTCCTCTAGCATTAATTAAATTAATTTCCCTTTTTTTACTATCTGCACCAAAGACATGCAAAATAAATAAAACTTCCATGCTTAGCAAAAGAAGTTCCTGTTTGAACAAAAAATGATAAAAGTGACTGCACTTGTTGTTGTGTCCAATATCATATCAAAGTGCCAAGTTTGGAGAATGAAAAAAAAATATAAATATAACAGTAAATGCAGTTTGCATATAATTTGGCTTCTTTTTTTTTTCTTTTTCTTTTTTTTCTTTCTTTTTTTTTTTTGCCCATCCCAGAGGCGCAATATTGCGTTAAACAAGATGACTGGAAAGAACTGAATTTTTCCTATTTTTATGCCGAATTTGGTGTCAACCGACAAAGTATTTGCAGAGAAAATGGCAATGTTAAAGTTTACCACGGACACACACACACACACACACACACAGAGAGAGAGAGAGAGAGAGAGAGAGAGAGACAACCGAACACCGGGTTAAAACATAGACTCACTTTGTTTACACAAGTGAGTCAATGATGTATTCTGACAGAGTGTCAATACAACGGGCAGTGTGTTGCACTGGGCTACACGTACATGAACGGATGTTTCACCAAGGAGTGTCAGCGGCGATCTAACACTGTCGGCTTTTGGACCACTGATGCTGGTACCTCGATGTGCAAATATTTATATCAGGCTTATAATTTATAATAAGACGAACTCGTTTTAGAATACTATTTCATAACACAGTGTAACATCAGTTGCAACTCACACACCTCTTCCAATTCACCACCCTCCCACCCCAAACACACACACACACACACACACACACACACACACACACATACCACTACTTTCAGCAGTCTCTCCTCTCCACAGCACATGCTGAGACCATTGAAAAACACACTGCTACACACACAAACACACACATGCGCGCATGCGCGTGAATGCCCGCGTTAGCTCTCATACAGGGTTGAATACACGCACCCACGCACGCACCCTCACAACCATACATACATACACACACTGTCTCTCACTCTCTTTTTCTCTCTATTCTGTCTGATAGGCACGTGCGAATTTGTGCTATCACACAGAGTTTGACTGAAACACACACACACACACACACACACACGCGCGCGCGCGTTCACAGTCACACATTACATTGAACACAATACACACACTTCCTCTCTCTATGCTAAATTAGTTTTTACAATCTCAGATCTTTATATAAAAAAAATGTATGTTTGTATGTTTCTTGAGTTTATGCGTAATCTGCTTGCTTATATATAAATATATAATATATATAAAGAGAGAGGGAGAGAGAGATACATGTATACAACAACTATAGCGATTTACCATGTACCCTTTGAATGCTAATATCATTAGATGAATATTTCTGTTTTTTGATTCAGCATGAAA
>NC_134876.1:78076834-78109334 GCF_041734735.1 Babylonia areolata | reverse complement strand
CCTCTCTCTCCAGCCTCCAACGCTTTAATAATCCTCACCTGATTAACAACAGCAGCTTAAGCATTATTGTAGAGCATCCCAGTAACACCCCATGTCTCCTGAGAAAATAAAGTATTCATTTCCCATCATATCCCCAGGTCTGTCAAACCTGAATCCAAACTTAATCATCTTCGTCGTTGTGGGATGGTTTTTGTTGCTTTTTTTTTTTTTCGGGTGGGGCGGGGCAGGGGAGATGTGGGGGGAGGGGGTCATTAAGCTTTTGTACCTGTCGACAGTACAATGACTTGGACATCCATCAATAGATGTGGAGTAATGGCCTAGAGGTAACGCGTCCGCCTAGGAAGCGAGAGAATCTGAGCGCGCTGGTTCGAATCACGGCTCAGACGCCGAGATTTTCTCCCCCTCCACTAGGCCTTGAATGGTGGTCTGTACGCTATTCTTTCGGATCAGACGATAAACCGAGTTCCCGTGTGCAACAAAAGGGTTGTTCCTGGCAAAAGTATGTAGAAAAATCTACTTCTTTAGGAAAAGCAAATAAAATTGCACGGAGGAAAAAAATACACAAAAAAATGGTTGGTGCTGAAGTGTAGCGACGCGCTCTCCCTGGGGAGAGCAGCCCGAATTTCACACAGAGAAATCTGTTGTGATAAAAAGAAATACAAATGTAAAATGCAATACATCGGCTTCTGACAGTCACAAGCACGTGTTCCACATCTTTGTGCATTAAAAAGGATTGAAAAGGCCCACCACCTCGCTTCACCCACCTTCAACACTTTAATCCTAACCTGATTAACAACAGCAGCTGAGGCATTATTGCATAGTATCCTAATAACACCCCTGTCTCCTGAGAAAATCTATATTCATTTTACCTCATACTTCCAGTTCGGTCAAACCTAAATCCAAATGATCCGTACCTGTCGACCGTACAATGAATTGAACATCCATCTACGTCGACTTCTGACAGTCACAAGCACCTGTTCCATATGTTTGTGCATATAGATTTAAATATAAACCTGTCTGTCTGCTTCAGATTTATATTTTACCTGAATAGCGATATCTGAATATTATTTCTTCTTCTCCTTTCTCTTCTTCTTCTTCTGCTCCTTCTCCTTCACGTTGTTGTTGTTGTCATCATTATTATCACTATTTATGTTGTTGTTGTGTGCATCTTATGAAAAGATGTCCGAGAGAAGAGAGGGATGTGCATGTTTTTCCGTGTCTATTTCTGGAAAACAAAACAAAACAAAGCAAAAACCTGTGATGTTTAAGTGGGGTGTGCGGGACTGGGCGGTTTCATTTGGGGACACCTATCGAGAATAAAATACAATTGGGGGTCAAAGGGCGGGTATTTTCCCCCATTTCCCCAATTTCATCCCCGTTCGGGGCATTGGGGGTTTAATTGTGGGATTTTTTTCTAATTTTCCGGCCAAATATCGCGAACCCATAATCTGAAGCCCTTCAGTGTTAGCAACAGAAGATCATTACCACGCATTTTAACCCTTTAATCCATGCCACTTGGGTGGGTTATGGAAAAAAACATCCCCAAAACGTGTACACCCCAACACACGTATGGTTTTTACAGGGGGGGGAAAAAAAATTCGAAAATACTACAAGTTTTTTTTTTTTTGTTTTTCGGGTAATCAACTTTTTATTTCAAGATGGAAAATTGAATAAACAACTCTTTTTCTTCATTAACCCATCAGATAATAAAAACAAAAAAAAAAAAACAAATTAAATACAATAAGAAAAAAAGAAAAAAGAGAAAACAAACTAAAAAACTAAAACATAATACTAAATCCGCGGAAATGAAATACACGTAGATTCACTACCCCCTCATAAACACAATAAATTTTTCTTCACCATTCTTATCCTTATTTTTTTAAAAATGAGGGAAGGTTATTCCATAAATATCCCCCAAGTGTGGGAATGGATTTATAAGGCTTTTTCTGGGTCTAAAAATACATAAAAGGGTTTGCTGTGTCATATTTTTAAAATTGTATTTTCTTTTGGGGGGCTTTTCCCATAATCAATCATGCAAAAGCCCTTTTGAAACAGCCTTTTGGGGAAAAGATATTCATTTAGTATTTATAATCAGTAGGGGTCGGGGACCGACTTCAACAAAAACAATTTTTTAAGCTTTTACCATAATAATAAATTTTTAATTTGTTTCGTTTTTTCCCCATAGGGACAAAAATCAAATTGGCAAAAACACACACACCTCACCCCACACACACACACACACACACACACCACACACACACACACACACCACCAACACACAAACAAACAACCCCACACCCCACACACAAAATTCTGAAAACTCAAAACTTTTTTTTTAGGGGGCATTAAATAAATAAGGGTGAATTTTTCGGTATAAGGACTTTAATACAGTGAAGCTTTTTTGTTGTTTTGTTGTTTGTTTGTTTTTTTTGTTTTACTTCTTTTTCACAATTTTTTTTTGGAATTAAAAAAAAACTTAGAGTTTCGATTAACAAATCCGACCGGGAAAAGAACCCCCGGGTTTAACACTCATTATAAGTTTTTGGTTGCTAAAGGGGTAAAAACCCATTGAAATTCAGGGGAAAATTTCACTGTGTTGGTCCCAATGTCCCCCAAAAAAATGTCTAAAAGGGGGCTAAATTGTTTAAAAAAAGCGGTTTTGGGGTAAACGGGCCGGGAAGGGCCTACAAAATGGGGTCTCCTGAGGTATCGAAATTCAATGACCCATTCAGTCTGACAAAAGGGGTGACAGTGGATGAAATTGCAAACTTTATTTTATCTTTGGGGACCACACAAAATTGTCCATATCCCTTTGGTTACTCAAGGTCACTGCCGGGGGTGCCAAAGATGCACCTCCCACACCCCGGACGGTGCAACCATCAACACTGGGTGGGAATGCTCCCCCATCCCCCCTTACACCCAACCCTTTCCCCCTTAACTTTTACCCTTTTTGGGCCTTTAACGTTTACAGACCAATTTGAAAATGACGATGAAGTCAAAAAATTTGAGCCCTGGGTGGGAAAATCATCCCCAAAATTTTTAGTGAGGAATACGGGAATTTTACAAGGGGAAAGTGTGTAAGGTGGGGGACTATTAAAAAAAAAAAGGGAAGCTTCTATCTGTATTAAACCCTTTACCAAAAAAAACCCCATTATTAATGACCCCTCGAATTTTTTCTAACGACGATTTTGCTCTTGGGGTTTTGTGTGTGTTGTTGTTGGTTTGTTGTGGTGTTGTTTGTGTTGTGTGTGTGTTGTGTTTCACTTTGTTGTGTTTTTTTTTGTTGGGGGTGTGTTGTCCGCGCGCTGCGCGTGTACCTTCCCGGGATGGTGTGGTCTGTTGGGGGTGTGTGCGGAGGGGGGGATGTCTTGGGGTCTTGTGTTATGTCTGTGTTCCTGTGTGCTTGTGGGTTTTGTGTGCCGCTGTGTGTCTGTTTTGTTAGTTCTGGTTCTAATGCCTGTTGTGTTTTTGGGGTTTTTTGTTGGTTTTTGTTTTGTTGGATGAAAACCTGACGAACATAAAAGAAAAAAAGATTCGCCCAAAGGCAATTTGAGTCGGCTTAGGGCATACAACTGTTTCTTCTTAGTATCCATCTCATCTCTCAACTCTTCTAATCCTCTCTCTCTCTCTCCTCTCTCTTCTCTCTCTCTCTCTCCTTTTTCCTCTCTCTCTCTCTCTCTCAATTTCAACTTTTATTCAAATTTTGCATTATAAAAAAACACAAAAATTACATATCATAATTTTTGTCAAAATTTCTATCCCCCGTGTCGTCTGTCTCCTCTCTCTCTCTTCCCTCTCTTCTCTCTCTCTCTCTCTCTCTCTCTGTTTCTTGTCTTCTGTCTTTTGTATTAGTATGTATTTTTTTCTTTTGTTATTCTTCAAAAACTATGTCAAACATCAATACAGCTACCCCTCGTCTTCTTCCTCATCTTTCTTTCCTTGTCTCTCTGCTCTATATCTTCAAAATTCTATTCTTTCTTTTTTTAAAATTCCAAAAAAAAATTTGTCAAAAGGAAAAACACCCTTTCTTTTTCGAGTAATCCGTAATTCAAAAAAACTATGATGTTAAATGTCTCTTTTCCTTTCGTTCTTTATCTGAACATATCTTTTCATGTTTCTCCCTTTTCTCCTTTTCCCTTTCCCCCATTTTCTATGTCTCTCTTTTTTCTTTTTCTCCCCACTCCTTTTCTTTGTCCTTTTTCTCTTCTTTTTTTCCCCTTCTTCTGCGTCGTCTGTCTCTCTCTTACCCCTATCTCGCTAATTTTCGGGCCTTTTGAGGAAATTTTGAAGGGCCCAAAAACTGCACCTTCTACTTTATCCTAACCCATTTAATAACAGCACTACTTATTCAAGCATCCAATAAAAGCCCCCTCTCACCTAAAAAATTATATTCATTTCATTATACCCTTTCGTCAAAACCAAAAAATTTACTTCGCGTTTTTTTTTTTTTCTTTTTTCTTTTTGTTTTTTTTCCCTTTTTATTTTTTTTCTATATTTGTCTTAAAGTTTTTTACCCCGTCACATACAAAGATTGGCTTCTCAACATCGCTTAATATCAAAGCATGTTCCACTCTTTGTGATCGAATATATAAACCGCCTGCTGTTTAAAACAAGTTTACTTTCCAACAAACACACAAAAACGTCAAGGTAAAATTATGAAAAATTTTTTTTTTTTTTTTTTTTTTTTTTAATTGGAATGTTGCTCAAGTTATTGTGGCAAAAGACCAAAAATTATTTTCTTTTTTAGAAAACTGACTGAAAAGGTTCCCTCATTTTAAAAGGGGAAGAACTTAATTACAAATATCTTGGGAAATTTTACTGTCGTGTGAATGTTTGGTTCAATTATGGGGTCTAGATAAAAATCCACTGCCACTGTAACCGTTCTTTTTTTGGGGGTTTGAAAACCTTTAAAATAACGATTCATATACGTGAAACAATAAATATGCAATCACATAAATCTCTTAATGTTTTAAATTTTGGGAATATTTTTGTTTTATATTCTGTAGGAAAACGAAACAGGCTCCGTTACGAATTTGTCTATGAATTTGGGTTTTGGATTGTTTGGAATACCAAAGAGGGCATGCTTTTTTTTTAAAGAACTTTCGCCAACGTTTAAAAACCCAAAAGGGTAAAATGAGAAAAACATGTCAGCCTTAGATTTATTCCTAAGACTTTTTTTTCGACATTTTTTTAAGAAATTTATAGGCTTAACAGGAAAAAAACTACATTTTTTTTTAAAAAATTTTAATTTTGGGATTTTAAACCAACATGAAAGGACTGCTTAAACATTTTATCATTCAGAGGTTCTTCCCTTTTGCCCTGACAAAAAAAAGTGAGATTTATTTTATTTCAAATTCCTATATTTTTAAAAAATATTACAACGTTCTTTTTTTAAATTCTATTCACGATATATCATTGCCTGGGGCCAAAATTAACCGTTTTTTATTAAGCTTTTTTTCAAGAACAAGAATTCAAAAAAATAATTTTTTTAAATTGAAAAAATTGACTTTGTTCACCGATATAATTGGGGCACTGCAATTTTGTTTTCGCCCCTTTTTTTATAAGGCCCCTTCCTCAAAAAAAATCATCATTCTTCCGTCTGTCTGCTGTCCGTCCGTCCTCCTTTTCTTTTCTGTCTCTGTCCCTTCTCTCTCTCTCTCTCTCCTCTCTCTCTCTCCCCTCTCTCTCTCCTCTTTCCCTTTTCGTTTTTCCTTCTGAAAAAAAACAAAAACTGTGGGTTTTGCAAACGGGCCCCAATCATCAAAAAAGGTACTGTGAGTCTTTACACGTTCCCTCAACGAAAAACAAACAAACTTGGCCCCGTACATTTGTAAAAAAAATTTTTTGGGTTCGCAATTCACATGTTATTCGGGTCTTTTCACAAAGCACTTCCCACAGTACAGCGCCATCCTTTTCTTTCTGTCTACAGTTGTAATTGTTTCAAGATGGGTTTTGTCTCACAAAGGATGAATGGGCTTTTCTGCAGACTGTGGCAAGGACAACACCTTTTTGCCGTTTTTTTTTTTTTGTTTTGTTGTTTTTTTTAACGTGCAATTAGTGCATACTTCCCACGGGAAATCGCTTTATCGCTTTATGATAATATAGTAGTAGTAGTAGTATCATTATCATTATTATTATTATTATTATTATTATTATTATTATTATTATTATCATTATCATCATTATGTATGCAGGAAGACGAAAAGAGACATATTCCCATCAGCATGTTCCAATACGGCGGCCTGCTCCTTGTAATATTATTTGTGGCTATGATCTTAGAACCAGTGATCGTGGACATTTCCTGTGAAGGTAAGTAGAGGTTCTATGTTTCTGTCTGATGCTGATCGGCAGAACTAGGATTATGGAGTCACGCACACACACACACAGATTACACACGAGAGACCGACTCACACACACGCGCGCACGCATACACACGCAAACGCACACGCACACACACACACACGCTCACGCATAAACACACACACGCGCGCCTTCGCACACGTTCACGCACACATACGCACGCAATATAAACATGTATGCACACACTCACACGCATACACAGACATACACACACAGCGATATACAGACACCCATCCATTCAACCTTCCCATGGACATACTATTACAGCACACACACTCACACACACACACACACACACACACACACACACACACATGCATACCTACAGCACATTCGCGCGCGCCCAAACACACACGCCCACCGACCTCCACCCACACATACACAAGACAAAATCACTCGTTGCTACAAACACCTGGCTGTGTTTTGCAGGCTGCAGTGTCGGCAATAATTGCCTGGCAGATGGAACCACGTATGAGAAGAGGTGCGCCATTTACAAGTGTATGTCCACCTACTTCAACGGCGTCACCACCATCCAGATCATCCCCACAATGTTAGGTCAGTACAACATACCCGTCATTATTGGTATCGTTCATCTAAAGAAAAAAAGAAATAATAAAATTAATAATGATGAATCCTAAAACTCAGAAGCAAAAGAACATTTCTTGTATATTTTGCTAGTTTCACACCATCTTCCTTCACAAAAGTTGAAACAGGAAAGACTCGGGTTGGTTACACTATGAGTGAACCGAGTTCAACACAGCCGCACCATCAGTTTCAGTTTCAGTTTCTCAAGGAGACGTCACTGCGTCCGGACAAATCCATATGCGCTGCACCACATCTGATAGGCAGATACCAGACCAGCAGCATAACCCAACGCGTTTTATCAGGCCTTGGGCGCATCCACACACACACACACACACACACACATATATATATATATATATATATATATATATATATATATATATGTGTGTGTGTGTGTGTGTGTGTGTGTGTGTGTGTGTGTGTGTGTGTGTGTGTGTGTGTGTGTGTGTTGTGTGTGTACCTATCAGGGTGGATTTCGTCTACAGAATTTTGTCAGAGGGCAACACTCTCGTTGCCTTGGGTTCCTTTTCAGTGTGCCAAGTGCGTGCTGCACACGGGGACCTCATTTTATCGTCTCATCCGAATGACTAGAATCTCACTTTGATTTACCAGTCAAATTTGGGAGAAAGAGCCGAGAGCGGGATTCGAACGCAGACCCCCACGGACTGTATACTGTCAGATCAGTGTCTTAACCATTCTGCCACTTTCCTCCTTGCATCATCAACGTTGCCTGGCCACTGGCGTCTGACCATGGTATTGCAAGAGACTAAATTGGAGGGAGTTCCATGCCAGTGTCACAGTTGAGGTTAGGCCTTCTCATCTTGATCTGGATGACTTCTTTAGCCATTTGTCTTTAACGTCCCCGCCAGTAGTCTGTACGGCTCCAGAGAATGATGGAGTTTCCCGTCGGTCCGACGGATGAGTAGGCAGGCAGGCTTATCTATCGGTGTGTGTCCTCATATGGGAGAAGAGGCCGATTCTGAATGCGCAGCACTTCCCACAGGTGTTCTAAGGGAAAACGTCTCGAGAAGTTGAGCCCTGCTTCCTTCGCTCACGCTTCTTCTTAATGGCCAGCGTTCTCTTGCTTTCAAACGTCTTTATGCCACTAGAGCACGGCATCCTCCAGCGAGAGCGGTCAAGGGCATCAGTTTCCCTGGAAGCGATGTCTATGTCACAGGCTTTGAGGTTTGTCTTCAAGGTGTCCTTGAAGTGCTTGCAGGGTCTTCCACGTTCACGGTGGCCTTCCTTCAGCTGGCCATACAAAAGCATCTTCGGGATCCTGCTGTCTGCCATGCAGACAACGTGTCCTGTCCAGCGTAGATGGCATTGGATCAGCAGGCTTTCGATGGTGGGGCAAGCCGCTCCTCTCTAGGACCTGGAGGTTGGAGACCCTGTCTTGCCACTTTATGCCGAGGATCTTTCGTAGGCATCTCTGGTGAAACTGTTCAAGTTGTTGAATGTGACGGCGATACGTCGTCCATGTTTCACAGCAGTACAACATGGTGGTCAGCACAACAGCTCTGTAGGTTTTCATCTTAGTGCTCAGCCTGATGCCTTTGTTGTTCCACAGCCTGTTGTTGAGTCTGCCAAAGGCGGAGCTGGCCTTAGCGATGCGCAGCGTCACTTCTGCATCAAGGGCTCCGTTGCTGCATAGGGTGCTGCCCAGGCAGCAAAACTTGTCGACTGACTTGATCGCTGTGTCATTGATCTGGATTTCAGGTGGGGGGGGGGGGGAGGGCGGAGGGGGGGGGGTAGGCACTGACGTTCTGTGTGTTAGCTGGTTGGTACATGGACTCGGTCTTGCTGAGGCTGATGATGAGTCCAAAGCGCCTGCAGGAGGTTGAGAACCTGTCCATAATGAACTGCATGTCCTCATGGGTGCGTGTAGCAAGCGCGCAGTCATCAGCGAAGAGGAACTCTCTCAACAGTGCCTCAAACACCCTGGACCTGGCGTGGAGTCGCTGCAAGTTGAAAAGTTTGCCATCTGTGTGAAACTGAATGTAGATGCCCTGGTCACAGTCTTGGAAGGCGTCAATCAGCATGGCAGAGAAGAGAATGGAGAACAGTGTGGTGCCAGGACGCAGCCCTGCTTCACTCCATTTATCACAGGGAACGGATCCGACATGTCAGTATTTTCCTGTACTCTAGCCTGCATGCCATCGTGGAAAGACGCAATCATCTGGATTAGGCTCTCTGGGCAGCCGAACTTTAGGAGCATCTTTTCACAGACCACGGCGGTTCACCGTGTCGAAGGCCTTAGTCAGATCTACAAAGACCATGTGGAGCTCCTTGTTCTGCTCACGCACTTCTCTTGCATCTGGCATACGGCAAACACCATGTCACATGTTCCCCTGCCTGAGAGGAAGCCATACTGTGCTTCAGGGATGACTGTGTTAGAGACATGGTCAACCAGTCTGTTCAGTATGATGCGGGTGAAGATCTTGCTGGAGATGCAGAGGAGAGAGATTCCACGGTGGTTATCGCAGGATGTTTTGTCTCCCTTCCGTTTGTAAATGTGGACAATAGAAGCATCCCTGAAATCCTGTGGGACCTCCCCTCTCTCCCAGATAGACTGGAACAGGGCGGTCAGCTTGTCTGTCAGCACCTCACCTCCATATTTGTAGATTTCAGCCTGGATTCCATCCGCTCCTGGTGCTTTTCCTGACGTTGTCAGCTTCAGGGCCTTCTGGGTCTCGACCTTGGTGGGAGGGGCAGCTAGCGAGTCACTGACTGGTAGCTGTGGGAGGGCTGCAATTGCCTCATCTGATACGGACGAGTCCCTGTTGAGGAGGGTGTTGAAGTGCTCTGCCCAGCGGGTAAGGATGTCGGACCATCGCCTGGATGATGTCTTTTTTGTCTGTCAGGAGGGTGGTCTGGTCCAAGGCTCGGACAGGGGTTGATCCTGTGACTCTCGGCCCATAAACAGCTCAAAGACCATCATGGAAGTTCTTCATGTCGTGAGCATCAGCAGCGGACTGAAGCTCTTCGGACTTTCTCTCCCACCAGGTGTTCTTCATCTCACGCAGCCTCTTCTGTACAAGTTGCTTGGTTTGCAAGAACTGGTTCTCCTTTCTCTGGCAGTCTTTATTGGAAATGTGATCCTGATGCCGTATATGCAGTGTGTTCAGGAGCTTGGAGATTCCAGAGTCGTTCTCGTCAAACCAGTCTTTGTTGCTCCTCTGTACAAAGCCGAGCGTGTCAGCTGCTGCTGTGTACACAGCATCTCTAAAGGTGCTCCATACCTCTTCTACATCAGTCAGTGCAGGATTTTATTGGAGAGCTACTTGGATTTGCTGCTGCAGCACGTCCTTGGTGATAGGGAGGCGGTGGATGTTCAGCTTCCTGGGGGGTTTCTGCCTCGCTGGTTGGAGCTTGCGTGCAAGTCTAATGTTCATCTTGCTACGTACCAGGCGAAGGTCCGACCAACAGACTGCTCCTCTCATGCAGCGTGTAATGGAAACACCTCTATCCCTCTGCCGGACAATCACATAGTCCAGCATGTGCCATTACTTGGAGCGGGGGTGCATCCATGTGTTCTTGTACTTGTCCGCTTGTTGGAAGAGGGGGTGTGTAATGGTCAGTCCATGCTGCGCGCAGAGCGAGAGCAAAAGCAGTCCGTTGGAGTTGCACTTGCCAGTGCCGTGCTGTCCTAGGACTTTTGGCCACGAGGAGAAGTCCACGCCGACGCGGGCATTGAAATTCCCAAGGATGATCAGCCTGTCCTTTCTGTCTACCGCTGAAATGGTGCGGCTGAGCTCCTCGTAGAAAGCTTCTTTGATGGCATCAGGGTTGGTCATCGTCGGGGCATAGCAGCTGATGACTGTGGCTAAGCGATCCTTGAACAGCTTCAGACACAGGGTCATCAGCCTGTCGTTTATCCCACGTGGAAGGCTGTCAAGCTGTCGTGCAAGTTTGGTTCGTATGGCAAAGCCCACGCCTGAGGTTCTTGGTGTGCCATCTAGCTACCCAATGCAGTAGAAGGTGTAGCCCCCTCCAACTTCCTCCAGCTGGGTTTCACCCGCAAACCTGGTTTCGCTCAGGGCTGCTATATCCACCTGGTAGAGATCAGGCATTCTAGCAATGAACGCTGTGCGTCTTTCTGGTCTGTCGTCTCTGTCTAAGAGGGTGCGAACATTCCAGGCACCCAGAGTCAGGGCATGGCTCCTGGTTCTTTTCTTATGTTTTTGACCGCTATTGTTGGATGTTCAAGTAGGTGCGGTTTCCTACTAGGTACTACGTGAGGTAGGTTTTGTTTGGGGATCCTTTTATCTCTCCTTCCCCATGTGGGGAGAGCAGTGCTGTCCCTGAAAAGGGCTGCTCTGACACTGTGGGAGGATACGGGCGCCGCATCTGCCCCAGTCTACGGCGGACGACCATCACCCCACAGTCATCTGCGTGCAGAGTCGTGACTAGGAACTGTCAGCAGCATCCTCTGCCTGTCCCCGATACCACTTCTCCATCGCCGCAGGGCTTGGAAAAGCTGGGTGTTGAAGGGCTAGCTCGTCGTTTCCGACATTAGCCTGGTTGCCTGACCAGCACAGGTGACTTTTTTTTTCTTTTTTTTTTCTTTTTTACTGAGGAGGAGTTGTGCAGCCCCTTCCCCACTCTCTCGCCTACCGATGCTCACAGTCCCACAGGTGCAGATATTGCCACGTGTAGGACGGCCCTCATTCCAAAAACACAATATTACCGCTTCCCGGTTGCCGGAACGGAGGCTATGTTTGGTAAGAAGACCGCATGACCACGTTTTTCTTGCTCGCAATTAAAAGAAAAGAAATACAATTTCTGTACAGAATGCATTCTGTGACACTTAATACCCCATCGACGTGTTTACTGAACATGAATATTCTAATGTGGACACTGAATTAACTAGAATGAACAAAGAAAAATTGAATCAACCATTTGAGTTTTGGTCAGCCTTGTCTAGGCTGGTCTGTGCATTTTTTTTTTTTTCGTGTTCTCAATTAAAAGAAAAGAAAAACCAAATTCCAGACTGAACGCATATATTAACACAGCAATGCAAACTGCATCATTGACGTGTTCTCTGCATATGAATACTTTAAAGTGGATACTAAATTGACTAGAATGAACATTAGAGAGAAATTGATTTGACCATGTCGTAGTATCCTGGCAAGTGTAACTGTTTGTTGTACATCAATCCAGATCCAGAGAAAACGGCTAAATATTGCAGTGTGCTTGAGGAAGTGGCAACGTCTCCTTTAAAGGGAACGGAAAATTTTCTCATAGCCACTCTTAGAGTCTCTTGGGCCAAAACCAGGGATACTGGACTGAACGTGGCTGAGAATTCCCTCTCCCCAATCAGGGATAGTCTGACACAGATATCCTTTTGGGGGCCGCTTTTCTGGAGTCGCCCTTAGTTATCTGTCACTGTCACTCTTTCATGAGCTGGTGCTATACCGATTGACATTGACAGCTTGGGCGAGGAGCTAAGCATCTCTGTGATCCTCAAGAGGCTGGAGCCCTGTGACAGTTTCAAGCTCCACAGTATTGGCGTTAATTTCATGGCACTGATGGTGATGCAGGTTGCCTGATTCTGCACCTTGCTGACCCGATCAAAGTTTGGCTTGGGTGTGGTGTTCCATGTTGTCACACCATAATCAAGCACTGTTCTGACTCTTCCAGTGTAGAGCCTCATGAGGGTCATGGTGTCTTTGGCCCAATTAGTTCCTGCCAGCTTCCACATAAGGGCATGTTGCACTGTGTATACGCACGCAGAAGATCAAATACGCACATTTAAGTTCCTGTAGTCCTGTAATCCACTTCAGCGTTCGGTGGGAAAAGGAAACAAGAACATACCCAGCATGCACACCCACGAAAACGGAGCAAAGCTGCCTACATGGCAGGTTATTTATACAAAATGGTCTTACACGTTAAATGTTACATGTCTGTATGAGTATATGTGTGCGCGACTGAAACCTGATTGAATGACACAGGAAACGAATGATGAGCGACCAATGGCAGCTGTCAGTCGGCTCTACCCAGGTAGGCAGCCTGTTGTGCAAAATGACTTCGTGTTTGTAAAGCGCTGAGAGCTTGGCCTTTGACTGAAGATAGCCGCTATTTTAATATCCATATCGTCATCATCACATCACAACATATGTCATATCGTATCATGTATGTTACAGAATGTGAAAGTAGCCACGGGGGCTGTACTACACTTGACGTGCCTTGTGAACGGTAACTCGTCTTCTGTGTCCTGCTCCTAAGTGGACAGCCAGCCTCTGTGAGTGACCAGCTGAAGAGAGAGAGAGAGAGAGAGAGAGAGAGAGAGAGAAAACAAGCGCATGAACAAACCTACAAGAGAGAGAGAGAGAGAGAGAGATGACAAGTACTCACTGATTGACCATTTGTACGTTTCTGTAAAATGGTAACCTCTCTGTATAAATATATATATATATATATATATATATATATATATATGTGTGTGTGTGTGTGTGTGTGTGTGTGTGTGTGTGTGTGTGTGTGCAGTGCAGCCTTTCAAAATGACCAATGGCCAGCCCATTCCAGTGTCGCCGAGCTTTAACCTGTTTGTTTTGCCTGGAGTTACAGACTGCCTGAATACACACAGAACGTGACGTGCTTTCTGCAGCTGCTGCTGAATTAGTGATGTCAGAATATTCATCAGACAAAAATTTGAAGAAAAAAATGTTTTGTCTCATGGCAATATCTGGAATAAAACTATAATAAAAGGCTATATGCCTCTAGCATTGTGTGTGTGTTTGTTGGTGTGTGTGTGAGTGCGTGTGTGTGTGTGTGTGTGTGTGTGTGTGTGTGTGTGTGTGTGTGTGTGTGTGTGTGTGTGTCTGTCTTTGTCTGGGGGTTAGGGGATGCACGGGAGGGGTAGTACCTCTTGACCTCGTCTTGCCACTGGATACAGACGGTCTCGGACAAGAGAGTGAGGTCGATGGTGCGCAACTCCTCCTCACTAAAACAAATGAAATGAAATTATGGTGCTTAGAGCCTCGCCGACCATTAAGGCCATCTCAAGGCTATCGCCGCGTCAGTAACTACTATAAGGATAAAAAAACAACCAATTAAAACGAGTCACCACTTCAAACTTTCCACTCCAAAGTTAAAAAAAAAAAAAACTTCCATAGTTTAAAACCTTCAAATCTGGTTTAAAAGGTTCACTTCTTTTAAGAAGTCCATCAGCGCCCACGGAGGGACATCACGAAACAAAGTCTTCAAAGAAACCGCCGTGTAATGTCTGCGTCTAACGTCATGCAGATCCCAACAGTCAAGGAGCGCGTGTTTCACGGTGAGAGGCTCGTCACAGGGAATGCATCGAGGGGCCTCCTCCCCCTTCAACAAGTAAGAATGAGTAAAAAAAAAAGTGTGCCCCGTACACAGTCTGCACAGCACAGACTCCTCCTTTCTGTTCTTCACCCCCGAAGGGAGGGTCTCTTTTAGGTCCGGACGGATCTGGAAGAGCTTGTTGTCCGTCTGGGTGTTCCACTCCTCTTGCCAAAGATCCTTAACGTAGGTGTTGACCTTCCGCTTCATGTCTGTATATGGCACAAAGGATCTGGACAATTCTTTCTTTACAGCGTTCCTGGCCAGCAGGTCCGCCCTTTCGTTACCACGAATGCCAACATGTCCGGGAACCCAGGCCAACACAACCTCGTATCCTTTCTTCGTTGCGAGAGTAAAAGTTTCATAAAATTCCAGCAGTTTGGGATGAGTGATATTCCTGCAGGCGATCGCCTCCAGGGCTGACAAGGAGTCGGAAAAGATCATGAATCTCTTCTGTTTCGAAGAGAGAACCATTTTTAACCCCAGGACCAGTGCGGTCAGTTCCGCAGTGTACACCGAGCTGTCAGACAGGATGTGTTCCGTTGAGGGCCGGTCAGGAAAGGCGGGACAGAACGCAGATGCGGCGACTCCGTCCTCTGACTTGGAACCGTCAGTGAAGATGCTTTGAAAAGTGGGGAATTTGTGGCACAGTTCCGAAAAGTAGGTTCTGTAGGCCAGAGAACTGGTGGTGTCCTTACGGTACGAGGCCAGATCGAATCAGACCTCAGGTGTTGTAAAGGTCCACGGAGGGCTGTCAGGGAACTTAGAGAAATCTGAGATGCCACCGACATCCAGATCGGCCTTTTCTAAGTGCGGCTGAATGCGGAGTCCGAGAGGAGGTATGCAGTTTGGGTTGTCTGTAAATTTCTTATCGAAAGGGTTGTTGAATACAGCGTCGTAAGCAGGGTTTGTAGGTCCAGAGAACAATTTCAAATAATAATTCAGGGTCAGCTTCAGTCTGTGGTTGGAAAGAGGCGGTTCCCCCGCCTCTGCGTACAGGCTGTGCACAGGGGTGGTGCGGAAAGCACCTAAGCTGAGACGGAGCCCTTGATGGTGTACAGGGTCCAACAGTTTCAGGTAGGATGGTCTGGCCGAGCCGTATACAACACTTCCATAATCCAGTTTGGACCGGACCAGGGCTCTGTAGAGGTGCAAGAGAGTTCTCTTATCAGCACCCCAGTTCGTGTGTGCCACAACTCGGATGATGTTCAGGGCTTTTAGGCAAGATACTTTCAGCTGTTTAATATGGCTGAGGAAGTTCAGCTTCTGATCAAAGACGACCCCTAAAAATCTGGCTTCCTTGACCGCCGGATGGTGGATGTTCCCAGACGGATTTCAGGGTCCGGATAGAACTGGCGAAAATTATGAAAATGGATGCATTCAGTTTTGGAGGACGAAAATGTGAAGCCATTCTCCTCTGCCCAACACTGGATTTTGTTGACGCAGAGCTGAAGCCGTCGCTGGATGCTGGCGTACGTGCTGCCGGTTGCATATAAGGCAAAATCATCCACGAACAGCGAGCTGTCCGATCCTTTCTGAACGGATTGAACGATGTCATTAATTTTGATGCTGAAAAGAGCCGGCGACAGGATGCTCCCTTGCGGGACACCCAGCTCCTGCTCGTGAATGTCGGACAGGATGGTGCCGACTCTCACCTGGAATTGTCTGTCTTGTAAAAAAATGTGGATGAACTGAGGCAGGTGTCCTCGGAAGCCGAGCTTGTGCAAGTCGGAAAGAATACCAAATTTCCACGTGGTATTGTAAGCTTTCTCCAAGTCAAAAAATATGGCCACCACATGTTTGTTCACGAAAGCATTTCTTACAGTGGTTTCCAGACGAACCAGATGGTCAACGGTAGAGCGATGCTTGCGGAAACCGCACTGTTCTTTCGCCAGAAGGCCGTCGGTCTCTAGTTTCCACATCAGTCTACCGTTGACCATCTTCTCCATCAATTTGCAGACGCAGCTGGTCAGTGCAATTTGGCGGTAGTTGGAGGGGTTCGGCAGCGGGATTATGAGGGCTTTCCGCCAGAAGGGTGGAAAGAAGCCTGTGACCCAGATGTGGTTATAAACTTTAAGCAGGGTGTCCAGACAGGTTTGGGGAAGGGGCTTTAGGAGTTTATAATGGACCTCGTCCATTCCTGGACAGGAATCCGTACAGGTCTGAAGGGCAGATTTAAGTTCGTTCATTGTGAAAGGAAGGTTGTAATTCTCTGTGTTGTCGGAAAAGAAGTTACATGGTGTTTTTTCTGACAGGTTTTTGTTTTTAAAAAAGCGAGCAGATTTGTTAGCAGATCTCGAGTTCTGTTCTATTGTGGAGGCAAGCAAATTGGCAACTGCTTTCTTCTCTGTGACCAGAGCGTCTGAAAGTTTAAGATGGTGAAAGGTCGGGCATGCGTTTTTGCCCTTAATTCTTTTTCAAAACCCTCCACACTTTCTTCTTGGGTGTGTTGGAGGTTAAGGAAGAGCAGAAATCTCTCCATGACTTCCTCTGGCTCTTTTTAAAAACATACCTGGCTTTCGCCCTCAGCTATTGATGGGTTCGAACGCTATCGGTCTCCGGTCTCTGAAAGACGCGTCGCTGCGCTCTCTTCCGAGACCTGCAGGCCTCCCGACATTCCGCGTTGAACCAGGGCGTTCTAGGGACCTGAGGCTTGGAGGTAGACGATGGGACTGCTGCTTTGGCGCAATCTAAAACGATCCGAGTCAGAGCGTCAGCAGGGTCCTTGCTTTTCAATACTGTTTCTTCCTTCAGCTCCGCTCTTATCTTGGTGGTAAAATAACTCCAGTCTGCTTTGTCGTAGTACAGGCGGTCAGGCAGAGAGTCACCTTCTCCATCTGTGGGGCGGAGGACGACAGGAAAGTGGTCACTCCCGTGCAGATCGTCGTGCACTTTCCACTCGTAGTCCAGGACCAACGATGGATCGCAGACCGACAGATCTAAACACGAGAGCTTTCCAGAGGACAGATACAGGTAAGTGGGAGACTTGTCGTTAAGACAGCACAAGTCCATGTCAGAAAGAAGGTTTTCTAAGAGAAGACCTCGGGCTGATGTCATCTCACTTCCCCAGAGCGGGGAGTGTCCATTGAAGTCGCCCAACAGTAAAAACGGACGTGGGAGCTGGTCGACCAGGTTCATGAGGTCCTGCCTCAGAACACGGACGGAAGGGGGAAGGTAGAGAGAGCGGACAGTGATGGTTTTCTCAAGCGTGACTCTGACTGCCACCGCCTGTAAAGGGGTGCTTAAAAGAACTGTACTGTATAAAAGGGACTTGCGAATAAAAAGAGCGACACCTCCCGTCAACCCCTCTTGCTTCGGTTGAGCGGGTTTAAAAACGGAGTTAAAACCAGAGAGAGATAAAACCTTGCCATCTCTTTGCAGAGTCTCCTGCAGCGCCAGCACTGAAGGTTTCAAAGCACGTCAAAGCAGCTGGAGTTCCTGGAAGTTGGCATAGAATCCCCGGATATTCCAGTGGATCACTGCCATTAAAAAGGTTTAAAAAAATAAAGCAGCAGCCTATTCCATCGCTACCCCCTGCTCCTCTGCTTGCGGTGGCTCAAGGTCCGCCAGGATGGAGTATTTATTTTTCGAAATAAATTTTTCGGATTCCGACCGAGTCGGAATATCCACCACCTCGGCCCCTCCCGATCCCGCCGTGGCCGCAACCCTCCCCTCCTTGAGTTTTGGAGGTACGGGGGGTTTCCGGCCACTTCCGCCAGCCCGAGGGCCAGGCAGACGAGAGGCGGGGCGAGGGGTGCCGGGGGGTGGGGTGGGGCGGGAGGCGGACAACGTGCCTCCGCCCGAGGCTTTTCTCTCCCGCCCAGCAGCCCCTGAGGACTGCCGCACAGGATGGAAAGGGGTGGACACGGCGCCTCCACCCAAGGCCAACGGTTCCGACGAGGCGGTTAAGTCGTCCGTCTGTGTTCCTGTGGACGTCGTCTGGACAGCGACGTCCACCGTCCTGGATCTGACGACAGAGGCATACGACGCCTTAGGCGACGCGGCCTCCACCTGCTTCCTTGCCTCAAAGAAGGAAATTTTCTTTTCTGTCTTGACTTTCTGGATTTGTTTTTCTTTTTTCCAGGCGGGGCAGTCTTTCGATGAGGACGGGTGGCCACCTCCGCAGTTCGCACACCGGGCTGCACTGACGCAATCGCCCTGGTGCGCCGCCTTCGAACAGGTGCCACACGCCTCTTCCTCCTTACATCGGTCCCTGACGTGTCCGAATTTCTGACATTTAAAGCATCTCAGAGGGGACGGCACATACAAGCTTACACTGACAATCAGGTATCCGACCCGAATGTCCTTGGGGACATCCGGGCAGCAGAAGGTGAGGAAGAAAGTGTTGGTCGGGACTCTATCCAACCCCTTCCTCACCGTCACCCTGTACACATCGGTCACTCCCTGAGAGGACAGCTCGCTCTTGATCTCAGCTTCAGACACACCTTTCAACTCCGGGCATCTGATAACCCCCTTTGAGCAGTTGAGACCTTTGTGAGGGGAAACCTTCACCGCCCTATCCACGAAAGTGGTCGCCTTGAGAAGGAGCTGTGTCTGCCTTTTGGATTCTGTCTGCACTAAAAACGCTCCGCTCCTCAGCCTCTTGATGGATCTGAGCGATCCTGCCAGACACTGAAAGCCCTTCTGGACAGCGAAGGGGCTGAGAGCCGACAAGGGCTTGTCGTCGTCAGCTCCCTCCATCACTAGCCACGACGGCCAAAAACCGGAGGTCTAAACGACCTCCGACTCTGCGTCCGAGTCGTCCGTTCCTTCTCGTCGTCTTTTGCCTGAGTTAGGGGGGTGTAGTTTTTTGGAAGTCATGTTGAAAAAAAATGTGAATTCATCCCTCCCACCATGGGGTCCAACTTAGGGGCCAGGGTCAAGAGAACACCAGCTTGACCCCTTCCAGGTTTCGGGAGGGATATACGACCAACAGTCCAGCTCCAACGCGCTCCCCCCCGATCATGCCCAGCTCCCGGGGACAGAGAGCCGAGCACTACGGGGGTTACCTTCGTCAGCCACTAAACTGCCAGTCTTGACCCAGCCCCACGAAGGGGTAGCCGATTGACACACACGGGCCAATGTGTGCCGCCTGTCTTAGGAGAGGTCCGAGCCAAAGGGATGTGTTGAGAGCAGCGTGCTCTCTCAATCCCCAGGATCTCATTCCCCTCCATCACAGGTCGCGCCGCACGGCAAACACGGCGGGCCTAAAGAAGGCCGCAGAGAAAAAAAAGAATGTGGAAAAGAAGGCTTGATGGGGAGCTGAGGACAGAAAAGAGGCGGTAAAAAGAAGAACAAAATAGCGAAAGGGACAGTGGGTCACGTTTAGTTTGGGCCTCACTCACGACCTGTTCGGCATGGGAAGCCCTATCAGGGGCATCAGTACAAAACCACCACTTATTCAGCCCGAACAGCTACGATGGCTATGTAGGCTGTCAATTAAGACCTGGGACCAGAGCACCAAACCCCAAGAAGCACTGATGCCCCCGCCGACATAGCTCGCTCGATCACTGGCCACTAAGCCTCCCGACCACGACAAGGTAGTGACCCTCCCGGGAGAGGGTCAAGACAACACCAGCCTGACCCCCTCCAGGTTTCGGGAGGCTTCCCAGACTAGCTAACGTCCCGACAACACAAACACGGAGACATAGAAAAATAAATAAACGCCACAAAACAAGGCATTACAAACCCAAAAATAACCTCTTTCTAACCACAGCACAATTCAGCAATTTGCAGTCAACTGCAGCGCCAGATCTGCTCAACCCCGCTGCCAGAGTTCAAACTCATACTGACAGCCGAAAGTGGACAGTACTTGTAGATTGATGGCTGAAGCTGGTCGGCAAGAGAGACAGTGGGAAGGTGGGAAGGTGGGAAAGGGTACGATGGAAGTGTGGAGTGGGAGCGGGAGTGGGAACGGAAGTGAGGAAGTTTCCAGACTTGTGTTCTGGGGACCCGTCGAAGGCAGTGGCACGGAAGGGAAGGAAACACAGGAAAACCTGTAACACCCCACTGGCTCTGAAGACTGTTTTTTTGTGTGTGTTTTTTTACCAGTTGTAAAGAGTACACATCCCCCCCCCTTCCCCCTTATCTCTTCCTTAAGCAATATACATTGCGCTAAACAAAGCAAGTGGATAACCTTTTACATGAGCTATCGGCGTACAAAACTATCGCCGTGAAAAGTATTTGATCCGTTTATTTTCGCTTTTTTCCAAATAATAAAAGGGTTAAAACAACACACCGTCCAAAGCGTCCACTATGACTAACCACAAATGGCAATAACAATAATTTTTTATTCCAGTTTCAATCATGCTAGTTCCGAATAATTGAAACAGCACCAGTCAGGCTATATCACATTTCCATCCCTACAACAATGTTTGGGAAAATCTACAGACTGCAATTAGACAATCCCCATTATAAAGAAAACAAAATTGAAACAATCTGAGCTGAATATTATTATGGCAAAAATATTACACCTAAACACAACAAATTTACTAATTCACCCCAAATATTTGGAAGTAAAAGAATACTGGATTTAAAAGATATCCACTAAAAAACATCATCCCATCCTTACAAGCAACCTAAACTTCACTCTGATGTCAACAGACATCACAAGTCACATCACTAAATTAATGTTACGACGACAAACACAGACTCCCTCACCTGCCACCAGGTAAATAGGCACGTCACTGGCCCAGAGTGAAACACAGATCAATACAGAAGAAGGGGGTGACAAGGGAAACGCCCTCACAACTTCACCGACGGCGCCCAACAGAACGCACGCTGGAACGGCGACCCGTCTCTCTTCAAAGCTTGGCCTCAACAGCCCGGGGGAATCTTTCTTTCCTAACCAGATAGATTCCTGAACTCACTCAGAGTTAAAAAAAAAAAAAAAAAAAAAAAAAAAAAAAAACCTTCAGGAGAAGGGACATGCCACACACACATCCCAGATATGCACGTGCAAAAGCATGAAGGTGAGAGGGGGGTGAAGGAGAGGGATGGAAAGAGGGGGAGAAAGGAGAGAGAGGGGGAGAAGGGAGAGAGAAAGGGGGAAAGAAGGGAGAGAGAAAGGGGGGAAATAAGGGAGAGAGAAAGGGGGGAAAGGGAAGGGAAAAAAAGGTGCAGACAGGCATGCACAAAGATCGCCAGCGAGCCGTGACACTGCGTCAGAACCTTCCGGGCGCGGATTGGCCTGACCAGTCATCTGCGCACCCACAGAGCCCACCCCCAGGATGACTAGATGGTCCTCGTCGATCCCGACGGACGAACCACACGTTTCTTTGTCCTCCCCTCTCTCTCTCTCTCTCTCTCTGTGTGTGGTGTGTGTGTGTGTGTGTGTGTACATGAGTGTGTGTGTGTGTGTGTGTGTGTGTGTGTGTGTTTATTTCTATCTCTTTGTCCTCCCTCTCTCTCTCTCTGTTTCTTGTCTCTGTCTCTCTGTCTCTCTCTCTCTCTTTTTCTCCCTCTCTCTCTCTTTCCCTCTCTCTCACTCATATGTGATCACCCCACTCTGTCTATCCAAACCTCTAACCCTCTTACCCTCTCTCTCTACCCTTTCTCGTCATTCTTTCTTTTAGGCAGCCAAATTAAAATCGAAACGTTTTGCTTTTAGCCCAGTTGGTCATTACATGGCTGAATAAACCATCAAAAAACAATAAAAATAAAATTAAATAATAATAATAATAACAAGAGAGGCAAGGCCTTCAAGACTCACTTGTGATACACTTTTGAAAAAATCTAATCATTAAAATGTGTTCTGTATTTATTGTCATAAAGCTTCGGGTTAAAAGAAAAAGGAAAAAAAAAGTCCTAGCGGCAGATTCGAACTCCGCGTGTTCGGGTGAGAAGAAACTGTCTTACCCATTACACTATCGTGGCTACTTAACTGACGTTCGAAAATATAATATTCAAACATGCTTTTTTAAAAGGGCGATAAATCGATTGCGGTATTCGTAGTGAGAACGCTGTTTAAATCATATTATTCTGGTGTATCTTGGGCATTCCAAAACTCTTTAAGGGCAATTAAAAATTCTTTGAAGTCCGCGGTAAAGGAGACGTGGCTATCGCCGCAATCACACTGCAACATTTAGCCGTTTTCTCTGGATCTAGATAGATACAAGTTTAGTTACACCCGGTTGACACGCCGGTCGATTCAATTTTTTTTATGTTCATTATGTTCATTCTAGTTTTTTAGTTTTAAAGTTGATATCAAAATTGAGTATTTTATTAAACTAATAACATGTAGAGTCAAGTGCATGTACTTCTAAACGTCGTATGAAGTGAAAACGACTTCATTTTGAGAAAAGTCAGGACTGGAAATTTTTACGTTTCATCAATTCAACTCTCATGGTTTATTATTTTTAACTGTGAATTCCGACTGATTCTGTGGATATTTTTATGGCAGTTTGGGGCATAATCCAGTAAGTGATGAGGCGTTCACAAATCTTTCTCTGAATAAATATTTAAGTCACCTTCTCCAACTTTCCATCACATGTTATCGTGTATTGTCGATTGAATAATTTATAGGATTGAACGGGCAGGTCAACAACTTGAAACAAAATGGCGTCGTTCGCGTTCGTGAAAAATATGAGCACGCGCTTTGAACATGTATAAGTATGTGTACGCAATTGATTTTTGCCCATGACCTTCAGGGCTCAGCCAATAGATCTATAAAGTCCACTCGTCGTATTTATTTTAGTATTTTCCGAAAAAGACCACTTGGGCGAATGAACATAGTGAAAGCCATGTACACTGAGACTAAAGCACACAAGCTTTTTATGTATCGAGCATAGTTTCAAAATGTAATGTTTAAGATGAGAAAGATCAGTTTAAAGCAAATTAAGTCCCCTAGCATTGATTACAGATTAATTTCCCTTTTTTACTATCTGCACCAAAGACATGCAAAGTAAATAAAACTTCCATGCTTTGCAAAAGAAGTTCCTGTTTGAACAAAAAATGAAAACAAAATGACTGCTCTTGTTGTTGTGTCAGAATATCAGATCAAAGTGTCAAGTTTAGAGAATTTAAAAAAATATAAGTATAACAGCAAATGCAGTTTGCATATAATTTGGCTTCTTTTTATATTTTTTGTGCCCATCCCAGAGGTGCAATTTTGTTTTAAACAAGATGACTGGAAAGAACTGAATTTTTCCTATTTTTATGCCGAATTTGGTGTCAACTGACAACGTATTTGCAGGGGAAATGGCAATGTTAAAGTTTACCACACACACACACACACACACACACAGCCGAACACTTTGTTTACACAAGTGAGTCATCATCTTCATAATAATAATAATAATAATAATAACAATAATCATTAAGTCTAAGACACGAAACCCCCTCTTCTCATCTTCTGGGGATACTTTTGATATTACACCATCTTCTCTTCTTCTTTTTTCTTTTTTTTTCCTTTCTTTCTTTTTCACTTCCTTTTACAATGCCCAGCAGTCAGCGAATCTTCATTTGAAATAACCTCCTCAGTTCTAAAAGTCACTCGAAGAGATAAAAAATCAGCGTTAATCAGGTCAATTCAAACTACGTAAAGAAAGAACACTTCATCAACGCCTTGCTCAGTCACAGAAAATTTCAAATCTAGTTGTTTTGTTTTTTTGTAAGTGTTTTGAAAGAAAAAAACAACAAAACAATTTGTGTCTTTTCAGTTCAAGTAAAAACGAAGTTCTATTCAAAAACAATGAGTTCCGTCAGGAATTGAAACGGATGTGTCCGGAAAGACAGGTTGCAGGTCACTTGGTGCGTGTATGTCCAATGGGCCTAAAAGGTGAACAAGTACTTTCTGCCCGTCTGCGTGTGTGTCTGTCTATCCATGAAAGGGTGACCAAGTAAACTCTCTCTCTCTCTCTCTCTCTCTCTCTCTCTCTCTCATATGTAGCCAAGTGCGCACACATGACAAATGTGTCTGAACTGAACGATTTGCACACCTGCCCACAAGGTCAATACCTTTATCCTTCTTATCAGTTTAATGTTATTATCCATCAGAGAGGACTTTTCTTCTGACCATTCAATGTTATCGCGCCAATGCAAAGTCATCTGAAGGATCGACAGTGTAGTATGGTTATTTTTGTAGTAGTAGTAGTAGTAGTAGTAGTATAGCAGGTCTTGCACTAGCTAGCACTTTCGGTTGTGACGATAAACTCAGCAGCATGCAAACTAACCCACGTACGTAACACGTAACAAAATCCACGACAAGAGTTGTTCTCCCTGGCAAGCCCCGTAAAAAGAAAAATCCGCTTTGAAAGGGGAAACACACACACACACACACACACACACATACACACACACATACACAGACACACATGCACACACACACACACATGCACACACACACACACACACACACATACACACACACACATGCACACACACACACACACACACACACACACGTACGTAACACGTAACAAAATCCACGACAAGAGTTGTTCTCCCTGGCAAGCCCCGTAAAAAGAAAAATCCGCTTTGAAAGGGGAAACACACACACACACACACACACACACACACACACATACACACACACATACACACACACACATGCACACACACACACACACACACACACACACGTGGAAGTCTGATAAGAGCACAGGAACACCTAACTAAACAAGCAAACAAAGCATTGCATACTTTACGAAGAACATTCAAAGCTATCAACATCAATCCAGGTACCATATCTAAACTATATGATACTTTGATAACGCCAATATCGATTTATGGGGCGGAGGTATGGTTACCTTACCAAGTGAAACCGGATGATTCTTTCGATTTAGCACATCTTTTTGACGACTGCTTATCGAATAAGTTTCCACATGAAAAATTACACATTAAATTCTGTAAGCAATTACTTGGAGTACACAAAAAAGCTATGGTGCTTCCTGTGTTAGGTGAACTGGGCAGATTCCCAATAAGTTTAAAGATAATGTGCCAGATTATTACATATTGGATTCACATTATTCAATTACCAGAAACTTCCCTCATCAACAAAATATATAAGTCCATGTACCAACAAGAAAATACAACTTCCCCATGGTTGATTTTTGTTAAAAAGATACTCGAAATTATAGGCCTTGATCACATTTGGAAAAATCAATTCACATTCAACGTACATAGACTGAAATACGTCGTGTATAAAAAATTAGAAAATGAATATATCAAATACTGGAAAGAGAAAAGAGAAAAAACATTAAAGCTAAAATTTTACAATACGATTGTAGCAGAATACAAAACTGAAACCTACCTTTTAAATATATCAGATACAAAACACAGACAAGCTTTAACGAAACTCAGAATAAGCGCGCATGACCTAAAGATTGAGAAAGGTAGATATTTAAATATTCCACAAGAAGACAGATTGTGCAACAAATGTAACATCCTGGAAGACGAAATCCATCTTCTTGATCATTGTATTAAATATGAAACCTTAAGGCAACAATTTTTAAAGGATATTCAAAATTCGAATAACACAGGACATATTCCCAGTCAGGTGATGCTAACAGATGATGAATATATACAAACAAGATTAGGAAAATTTGTGTATGAATGCTGCTGCAATTTACCGCATTAACTGATTGATAAATTGTGTGTTTTTCATTCGTTCATTCATTTACCATTGCAATTGTGTCTTATAAACCTTCCGGTTTCATGACAATAAAATCTATTCTATTCTATTCTATTCTATTCTATTCTATTCTATTCTATTCACACACACACACACACGATAGAAAGGGTGAAGATGCACTGCAGCAACACATTTTCCACAAGATTATAAAGTAATGCATTGTAATGCAGTGCATTGCAGGCCAACACACACAATACAATACAATACAATGCAATACAATACAATACAATACAATGCAATGCAATGCAATGCAATACGACCCAACGCAAAACAATACAATACAATACAATGCAATACAAAGCAGTTATTCATTGCTGTTCTTTGTGGGTTATCTCCGACAGTTCAGCTTCTTTGAACGTTCTGAACATCAACTCCCAGATACCATGTCTGTCCAGTATTGAATAAATCAGTGATGGTTTGCTTTGGTGTGGTTCTTTTGCAACAGGCTGCCTACCTGGATAAAGCCGACTGACAGCTCCCATCGGGTGCTCATCATTCGTTTCCTGTGCCATTCAGTCAGGTTTCAGTCACGCATACATACATACGTATTAAAATAGACATGTAATACTTTTATGTATATGACCGGGGTTTTTTGTTTTTTGTTTTTTGTTGTTGTTTTTTTGTTTTTGTTTTTGTTTTGTTTTGTTTTTTTGGGGGGTTACCCCGCCATGTAGGGCAGCCATATTCTGGTTTTCAGGAGTGTGCATGCTGGGTATTTTCTTGTTTCCGTAACTCACTGAATGGTGACATGGATCAACGTGCGTATTCGATCTTCTGTGTGCGTATACACACGAAGGGGGCTCTGGCACTAGCTTGCGATTGTGCTGACTTGGGAGATATCGGAAAAAATTCTCCACCTTTTACCCACCAGGCGCCGTTAAGAAGATTCGAACCAAG
Organism: Babylonia areolata; assembly: GCF_041734735.1. Taxonomy (NCBI): domain Eukaryota; kingdom Metazoa; phylum Mollusca; class Gastropoda; order Neogastropoda; family Buccinidae; genus Babylonia; species Babylonia areolata. The sequence goes on along the minus strand of NC_134876.1, from coordinate 78,082,546 downwards.
GACTCTCAGTTTGAAAGTCCAGCGCTTGAACCATTCGGCCATTTCACCCGTCAGATTTGGATTCATCTCTCCGGGAAGATCGTATCAGTACAGCTCCACCATTTGTTTTTCCGTTTGAAAGTGTATTTGTTTAACTGCTTAAGATGTTCTTGTTTTTCTCTAAATGATTTTGCCAGGGACATCCCTTTTGCTGCCATGGGTTCTTTTACGTGCGCTAACTGCAAGTTATGGGCGGGAACGCGGTTTACCGTCTCACCCGAATGACTAGCGCCCAGACCACCACTCAGTCTAGTGGGGGGGTTGGGTGTGTGTGTGTGGGGGGGGGGGGGGGTAAAATCCTTCTTCGTATGTATTTGTTTATTGCAATGTATTCCTTCCTTGTCACAACACATTAACATTCTGAAACGCAGCGTAAAATCGGCCTGTTCTTCCCAAGCCAGTTCTTAATTCTGATGTGTTTGTGTGTTTCTACAAGAGTGACTGCATGAGTGATCGGAGATGGTGTTGGGGGTGGGGGTTGGGGGTTGGGGAGAACCACAACCAAAGGCAGCACTATTGTTCCTGTTCAGACGCTGTCAAATAGAAAGAAAAAAATATCAATGTTGGAACTCGTCTGGTTTTCAGGCCTATCTGTTCGCTGAGGTCACTGTTCAGGTTTGAACATTCCTCCCTGGCCGGGCAACGGTGACTGGACGAGATTACTCAACTGACCCATGCATCCCCCTCAGCCCCCAAATAGTCACCTCCACTCCACCCAAGCATTCTCCTCACTCACTCGATGTGTATAGAGATTTTATCGGCCAAGATAGCCGACGATGGTGACCTTGCCAGCAGGTCTGAAAGTGATAATACTGCACGTTTGGTTGCCGAGCTAATCAGAAATGAATGATTACTGTATATAACGCATGATATTAAATATAGTATATATTATATATACCGTGTATATGTTTATGTATATGTGATCTATTGGTCTATCGAAATTACGTACATGTGAAAAATACGAACGATCTGTCGCTTTATGCAAAAACCGTTTAAAAAATTATTCATGTGTCATTAAAAAAAAAAAAAAAAAAAAATCTCGCACAGGTGGTTCAAGAAGTTAAATAAAAACATGGTAGAGCACAAGTTGGGAACTCGTTTGGGATCAAAGCCTACAATGTTATCTCCGCAGCAGGAGGCCTTCAAGTGGGTGCTTTCAAATTTATCTCCTCTGTCGGCTTTACTCGTTACCCACTGTTCAGAAATAGCAGTCCCAAGTTTTGCCACCGCGCAGAACGTCGACTTATCCCTGTATAAAACGTCCTAGCGCCAGGTCATGTCTCCGACTCTTGGCAGGGGTCAGACAGTCCAGGAGTGATTACCCAGCAAACTCAGCACTCTCCGGGTGGCCGCTCGCATTGGACAACAACCCAGCGGTAGGCATTATATATAAACCTGCCGGGTGGCTTCAGCCTCACACTTCAACCATTTCATTTTGAGATATATGCTGACTTTTTTAACCTGAGTGTAAAGACAGGACTCAAACACACACACACAAACACACACACACAACCCATATTTGTTTCCACTTGTGTGTGTTAAAGTGTGAACAGTCAGAATCGCGTACCGCTGTGGTCTGGAGTGTGCGACAAAAATTTTTCGCGAGGCAAAATCTGAGGGTGTGACGATATTACCAAGAAGAGAAGCCTCAGAGTTCTCTTGGGGAAAAAGGTAAGGTCTTTTGTAACGTAGAGATTCTGACGATGATGATGATGGCAGGTTTCTCGGATGCAAGGATCGTTGAGAACAAGGTTCTAAGCGACAAAGCCTCTTTTTATTTGTGTGTGTGTGTGTGTGTGTGTGTTTTGTGTGTGTGTGTGTGTGTGTGTGTGTGTGTGTGTGTGTGTGTGTGTGGACAGTGACAACTCATCGGAACATAGGGACTTCATTAGGAATTGTTTATGCTACAGACACGGGAAAATGTGAAACGGAGGAAGGTGGGTCACCGTGAAAAAAAAAAAAAAAAGTTTCGTAATTTCGTTTGTTTAATGGGTTGTTTTTTTCCCAACTCTTCCACATTCGGAAGTGTGGATAAAGCATCGTCTCAGCTGTGATGTAAGAGGAATCGATGACGAAAGATTGATTTCAGCAACTTGTGTTTGCAGATTTCATTGCTTTTAATATTTACAAAAACACACATGCGCCGCGGAAAGCTGGAATATAAATGTGGCTTTCATTGACACATGAAGGAACAGTATGCACAAACAGCATACTTACATATAACAATTCCGAAACAAAACGCATAATTATGTGTGTTTTTCCCATGCTTTTAACAACTGGAGTGTCAGATCAATGATAATTTTGTGATGTTCATTATGTTTTGCATTGATTGATATTTGTCTGCAGTATGTTGTTCCATCCAAATGCGTTACTGCTGTATTGTATTGTATTGTATTGTATTATATCGCATAGTGTCGTATCGCATTATATTGTATCGTATTTTACCGTGGTTATATTGTACCGTGCCGTGCTGTTTTTTTTCCTAGTGGAATGCAGACTTTCCCTTTCCTCCGAAATCAGTGTCGCCACAAGCCAGTGACATTCCTTTTGTTTTCCTACCTGCATGTTCATCGCTTCCCTGGGCGGGAGTAAGTGTTACAAAACTTGTCAAAAAAGATAGGTCGATCTTTGACGAGCATACGTGTTGGCAAACAGTCAAGGAGTCAAGAACGTGCTCTCGGTCGCGTTAAAAAGATGAGTATCAGTATCAGTATCAGTATCAGTAGCTCAAGGAGGCGTCACTGCGTTCGGTCAAATCCATATACGCTACACCACATCTGCCAAGCAGATGCCTGACCAGCAGCGTAACCCAACGCGCTTAGTCAGGCCTCGAGAAAAATAAAATAAAACATAAAAATTAGATAAATGAAATAAAATAATAATAATAATAATAATAATAATAATAATAAAGTGAAATAAATAAATGAATAAATAAAATAACGAAAAATAAAATAAAATAAATACATAAAAAATAATAGATAAATACACAAAAATACCTACTACTAATAATAGTAATAATATTACAAAAGAAAAAGAAAAAAAGATGAGACAAAAGCAACACACGATCCGAGTTCAAGCTCAGTTTTGTGCAGTTGTCATAAGCCATGGATATCCAGAGAAGGCTGGGTGTCTTTGAACATCGGCAAAAGTCAGACTCCATCGCCTTTTGTCGCGAAGTGGAGGTGTCTGGCACCCCGGAACATGTTATACCTGTTTCGATCTATAAACACAAGGCGGAAGTCACCCCAGCAACACCTGCTAAAACTAGATGGTTAACGTACATCTTGCCAGTGAGAGAAAGGGGGGAAGAAAGAAAAAACGACAAAGAAAGAAAGAGACAAATAAAGGAAGACAAAATCAGAAAAGAACGGAGAAAGGAAAGAGAAAGACTGATTCTCTGATTCCAGATGAATATAGAAGAAAGCTTCCTTACTCAGAATCGGGGGTTTGACGTCGGCAGAATGGTTAAGACGCTTATCTGCCGATATGCGACGGGCGCAATAGCCGAGTGGTTAAAGCGTTGGGCTGTCAATCTGAGGGTCCCGGGTTCGAATCACGGTGAGGGCGCCTGGTGGGTAAAGGGTGGAGATTTTTACGATCTCCCAGGTCAACATATGTGCAGACCTGCTAGTGCCTGAACCCCCTTCGTGTGTATATGCAAGCAGAAGATCAAATACGCACGTTAAAGATCCTGTAATCCATGTCAGCGTTCTGTGGGTTATGGAAACAAGAACATACCCAGCGCAGCATGCACACCCGCGAAAACGGAGTATGGCTGCCTACATGGCGGGTTAAAAACGGTCATACACGTAAAAGCCCACTCGTGTGCATACGAGTGAACGCAGAAGAAGAAGAATCTGTCGATACAGTGCCCGTGAGTGTCTGGGTTCGATTGCCCGCTCTTGCCCCTTTCTCCCACGTTTGACTGGAAAATCAAACTGAGTCGCATGTACTCAGGGTCTGACTAGTGCGTTTGTAGGTTATGCTGCCTAGCAGATGCGGTGTTGCGTATATGGATTTGCCCTAACGCAGTGACGCCTCCTTGAGAAACAAACTGAAACTGAAACCGGAAGTTGGAACTTAAACATAAATTTCATTGGTTCAACACCATTTTCCTCAGCAGAAAGACAGAGAGGAAGAAGGAAAAGAGGGAATTAGGAAGGAAGAACTAAAAGTACATAGGCTGACGGATAGAAAGATAGACACGTGAAGGAAAAAAAAAGTGCCACGAAAGAGCAGTCTCGTTGGCAAATATCTCAAACATGTCATCACGTTGCATGACTCAGGAAACATAGTCTGGCGTTATAGTATTCTCTCCTTATTCTTATCAATGCGTCAATGAGATATACAACAACGGCGAAACGGGAAAAAAACCCAACCCAAACCAGCAAACAAACAAAACAAAAACAAAACACATAAAAAACCAAAAACAGATCCTGCTAAAGCAAGACGACATATAAACGTGCATGAAATTCGTTTCTTCCAACACATGCAATTTGTCTGACGTGACTAATCGCTAAAAATGTCGACACAGGTGTGACAGAGACGAAGAAAAAAAAAGAACCAATGAAGAATTATAACTAACAGTAATGATGATAATAATAATAAGAATAATAATCATCATCATCATAGTAATAGTAGTAATAATAATAATAATAATAATAATAATAATGCAGATTGACGTTCACACCTCGCAGGCAGGGAAGTTCTTACACATGAATTAACCCGTTCACTGCCAAACTCGCATTTATGCAGCAACTAAGTGGAGGACCCATGTCACTGAAGGGTGGGTCTGTTATCCATGAACCTACTGCTATGTTCGGTAGTAGCATAGACCATATTTTCTACACATCACAGGGGGGATCCCCAGTTATTCTTAGACACCATATTTTCTGTGTTTATAGCACAAGGGAATTTTGCACTCTAAATTGACTGGCGGTGATAGAGTTAACATGCAAAAACACCAAGTACACCGTGCACGAAATAAGATGCGTTTTTATTTCATTTTTCAGAGAAGCGTGTGAAGTAAACTCTTGCTGAAGTTGGCGAACAGCTGAGAGAGAGAGAGAGAGAGAGAGAGAGAGAGAGAGAGAGAGAGAGAGAGAGAGTTGCTCAAAGCACGAAAAGAGAGAAAAGATGGATTCCACATTGATTCAACTCGGAGTCTTGCTCCTGGTGTCTGTGGCTGCCGTCACAGCATCAGTGATTCCTGACACAGACGAACAGCGCGTCGTCCACAGGAATGCCAGAGGAGGTAACTTCACGTCAAAAGCTTCCTTGTGGTCTGTGAATAGTTGAATACTTTCGTTCTGCATGTGGTTGTTGTTGTTGTTGTTCCTGCTGCTGCTGCTGTTGTTATTGTTGTTGTTTTAAGCGAGGCGTATTTCATTTATGTTCGTAGCGTTTGTGTGTGTGTGTGTGTGTGTGTGTGTGTGTGTGTGTGTGTGTGTGTGTGTGTGTGAAGATGACTTGAATGTATGGAACAGTGTTGTATGTGTCAGTGCGTGATCAGAGATAATAGCTGCTCCTCCTTCTCCTCCCCCTTCCCCACTTCTTCTTCGTCTTCTTCTTCTTTTTCTTCTTCTTCTCGTTATCATTGTGATTGTCTTGATTTTCATCAGCAGCATCAGCATCATTATCATTGTTGTTGGTGCTTACAACCCAGCCAACCGC
>NC_134876.1:78044334-78059334 GCF_041734735.1 Babylonia areolata | reverse complement strand
GTGACACGCGGAACTAAAAACTGACGCTCTCAGAAAGAAGTCATCGAAGCGAAAAGGAACGAGAGCTGATGGATTCAGCGAGCACAGATGAAGGGAAGTCACCCTTCGACACCTATTAGATGTGATTAGCTCCCTTAGACCGTGGGTTAGCCAGTGGGGGGGGGGGGGGGGGTCGAGTTGACAATGGGGTTTTCCAACGCGGCGACGGACTCAAAACTTGGTTTCAGGTCCGTGGCAGCCAGAAAATCATACTGGCTAGTTCTTGGGGCTGGGAATGTGAACTTTTGTCTGCCGTTATTCTCCTGTCACAGTGGCAGTGCGGGCGTGGTTGAGTATACGTGCGTGCGCGCTCAAAAGTGTGTGTGTGTGTGTGTGTGTGTGTGTGTGTGTGTGTGCATTCTTGTCTCTGTGTGTGACGTCTTTATTCTTTTTGTGTGTGAGTGTGTGTGACACTGTCAGTCGCCGCATTTACCTCGATCTGCGTCTGTTGATTAGACTTTGCTGTCTGTCTATTCCTGTGTGTGTGTGTGTGTGTGTGTGTGTGTGTGTGTGTGTGTGTGTGTGTGTGTGTGTGTGTGTGTGTGTGTGTGTGTGTGTGTGTGTGTCTGTGTGTGTGTGTGCTTAGAACAAGACAACCACCACAAAAATCCAAACAAAAACAAACACAGACCATTAGTAAAAAATGTGAAGTATTCTTTTTTCAAAACGTCACGATACAAATACACTGAATGCGACAGGATAACAATAAAGTCTTATGTTAAGTCCTTTCGTAATGAATGTGTGAAAGATATATATATGTTGCTCAGTGACAGTAATTGCCCATTACCGGCAATGCCTAAAATCGCGCATTGCCTGTAATGGTCAAGGATATTGCACATCACCAGAAATGGACAAGGCAGCTTGTGCGTATTACCGGTAATGAACAGAAAGTGAGCAAAGGCTTCTTCTTCTTCTTCTTCTTCCCATGTGTCTTCTTTGTCTATGAATCAAGAAAATACAAGTAAATAAAGCGTAACAAAATTCAAACTTACAGTTGCGTAAAATTGATTCAAGTAAAATTTGATTTTGTGTAGGATCTCTCTCTCTCTCTCTCTCTCTCTCTCTCTCTCTCTCTCTCTCTCTCTCTGCATCATCATCATCACCCTCATAATCAGTCAAGGATTTTGGCCGTGAAATCATTGGATGGCGGCGAGACTTAAACGCACTTGAACCCGTGTATTTCGGTTTTCTCTCCCTCGTTTCTACTACTACTACTACTACTACTACTACTACTACTACTACAAATACTTAGAAAGATTCTACTGAATGTTTCACTGAAAAACAGTCGTTTAGGACATCTCTCTCTCTCTCTCTCTCTCTCTCTCTCTTTCTCTCTCTTTCGCTCTCGCTCTCTCTCCATCCATCCAAACACATTTGTCATTCATGAAAAATAGACATAAAACAAGCAGCAATAGAACAAAGCACATAGCAACCAAAAAACAAACAAAACAAAAACCAGCCAAACAGCTGAACAGTAGAGACCTTTGAATGAACCAATTCAAGTTAATCCACATAGCTAATCCACAGGTTTTTTTGTTTTTTTTGTTTTTTTTTGTTTTGTTTTTTAATATCAAATCAAGCAGATGTGGTGTGGCGAATATGGATCAATCCGCAAGCTTTTGGCACCTTCGTGAGACTGAAACTGATACTATAGTCATAGATCACTGAAACAAAAAATGTGAACAGTATGCAAAAAGCCCAAGGAAAAGGCTCTGGAAAAGAAAACCACTACAAGATGATCAGAAAGAGGAAAAAGAAAAAAATATATAAAAAAGAAGTAACACATCCACTAAGAAGACGAAGAAAAAGAAGAGGAAAAAAAGAAAGAAAAACCAAACGAAAATGAAACAGAACAAACAAATACGAATCACAAGTACATGAAAACCAACAGCAAACTGACACGCTTCAACTTCCGAGCCCAACACCATCTGTCACCAAAATCGGCAACTGCGCGTGCGAGGGAAAAGGGGGGTTAGGGGAGGTGGGGGGGGGGGGGAAGGGGGGGAAGAGGGAGGTGAGTAGGGGGAGGGGAAGGGAGGCTGAGGGCGAAGAAGGGTTAGGAGAAGGGGGCGGTTATTGTGGGGGGTAGGGGTGGGGGTTGAGGAGCGAGAAGGGGTAGTGGCGCCTGGTTTTGCGCGTGGGGCGGTGAGGGCGTTTCTTGGCGGGGGCGTATTTAGAAGTCCATCCCTCAAGAAGACAATGGCTGGCCAGCAGAGCCGAGTGGACTGCATGATTGCAACTGAGTCGGACACCTGCACTGGGTCCAATGTGAACAGGAGAGGTGGGGGACGGTGGAGGGTGAGGGAGGGGGGTGGGGGAGGGAGGCTTGGGGGACGGGACAGAGGAGGGATTTAGATGGTGGGAGTGGGGATGAAGGAGGCAGAAGGGAAAGAAGAGGGATGGGATTAAGGGGTGTGGTGGAGGGGGAGGCAGCCCTAAAAGACTGATCTAGGTTCTATCAATACAACGGACTGTGCAGTTTTGAAGAGGATTTTTTTGTTTTTGTTTGTTTGTTTGTTTGTTTCGTTTTGTTTTGTTTTGTTTGTATTAAGTTTTATCTTATCTTTGTAGAGACCGCAGAAAGGAAATTTAGAAAAAAACAAAAACAAACAAAGGAATCACAGGAAAAGTGAAAAGAAAAGGAAGAAAAGAAAAACTGAACAGTTAGGCTTCATTATAAAGAGTAACAATACTTGATTCCTTGTTCAATGCTCCTCACAGTGATTCAACAAACTGAAATCACGATGTTTTTGTTACGTCCGTCCATCTGTTCTGAGAGACATTGTCCAGTAACTTCCATGGTAACTTTCATTTGTTTTTCACAGTTCTTCCACATCTCACCTTTGTCGTTGTGTGTTGGCACGTCAAGTGATAGTTACATGAATGAAATTGGAACTTTTTTTTCCTTTCTTTTTTTTCTTTTTTTTTGTTTTTGAGCGAACTCTGTAGATTTATTTCTCTGTGCCAATTGTTTAATTTGTATGATGGTTGATGCTGATGGGAAAGCACAAGCAATAATGGTTTGAAGTACCCACCTTTAGTCTTATAAAGAGTTAGAGTACACGTTCCCTGCTCAAGTTTCTTTTGTCTTCAGTTCACCACTTTTCCCAATCGTTTCAGTTTCAGTTTTATTTTCACACAGGCACTCAGGCGTGCGGAAAACTCCGTACACCACGTTTTGAAGAAAAGAACGCGGGAAAAAGAACGAAGAAGGAACAGAGGTGGAAAAATTGATGATAATAATAGCAATTTTTAAAAAAATAAAGGGGGTGGGGATGTGGGGGGCGAGGGGAGGGGGCAGATGCCTGTCTAAATTCAGTGTGCTGGCTATTGGCCTTTAGGGTCTCTACATTGCTACCGGTTTGATGTATATTTACCAAAAGAAAAGTAACTTTTGTCTGGTCATTGTATGTCGTTTTGTGTGATCTGCAATGTGTTTATGTGCTGTATTTCTCTATACATGGAATTTACAGTTCTGTTATCAAACACAACGTACTGTATCTTCAGTTATATCTTTGCTCTGTGAAAAAAAAAGTTAAATAAGTACAAACAAAGACCGTATTTACATACGGTTTTTTCGGAACAATACGAGGAAAAGAATCTGAGACATGTGCGAAGAAAGATGGCGCTGTACAGGACTAAGCCTTACAATGCCATCAAATGCTTTTCTGAGAGCAGCCCTTCGCTGGACACCAGATGGAAAATGAGCTTGAGGGAGACAGAAGAAGACATGGTGCAGAACAGTTGACAAGGAACTGGGGAACGACAATACATGTATGTGGGAAGCTCGCAAAGAAAGCACAAAGTAGGCAGTAGTGGGAGTCTTTGGTGAAGGCCTTGTGCGCCACAGAGCTCGAAGAGGATTAAGTAGGGTAATTCAAGTGGGTTAAAAGAAAAAAACAAAATTTGAGAAGACTGAATAACCCTTTCTTATTGGGAACACAAGATCCAAAATGCTTAAAGTTTAATCATCTTTCATATTTTTTTCGTTTGACTAAAAAAAAGGCCTGAAAACTAAATCTCCTTTACTAAAAAAAAACAAAAAAAACAAAAAAGTTAAGATACACATCATTATGGTATGAGTGAGGCCGGAAGAAAAGAGAAAATTTAATTTAACAAGGAATGTGCATTGTCACCCTATGAAAGAATAAAAGTTATGTACTTATCAATTAATTAATTACTCGATTGATTGATTAATACGTAAACAGGTACATAATTCATTAAATAAATGATTAGCATTTGATTAATTATTAATCAAATACACGAATGAAGGATTTATTCAGAAAGATGACTATAATGTGTAAATTATTATTTCAGTATCGCAAATTTCTTGGGGCTACATCAAAGTGAATTTTCGTGTATTTCGCATCGATATGTCAATGAAAATTAATGAATACGGAAGAAAGGGAGCGCTTGACAAAATGGAACACACACACACACACACACACACACACACACACACACACACACACAAACAAACAAAAAAACTGCCAGTTGATTCGATCATGTTATTTGACACCTTCACAAAAGGAATCCCGATTCTAAAATAGGAAATTGCTGTGTGATCGCTGTGTGTGTGTTTGTGTGTGCGTGTGTGTGTGTGTGCGCGCGTGTGTGTGTGTTTGCGTGTGTGTCTGTGTGTTTCTGTGTGTGTGTGTGTGTGTGTGTGTGTGTGTGTGTGTGTGTGTGTCTGTCTTAGTGTCTGTGTCTGGGTTGGACTTGAACTAGTGTTTCGGAGAGAGATCAGTCGAAAGAAAAGAAAAGAAACCAATGTCTCCGGCAGCAGTTATATTCATGAACGCAGTTTTGTTGCACGCTTCGTAGTGCTTCTGATCTCTTGCTTCCAGCAACCCTCTCAAAGATCACTGACCTCTGACCTACCTGTGACCCGCCCACCACCCGCCACCCGTCACACGCGCACGGTGGAATGCGGCACGTGGCGAACTGTGTGTAAACCTTGTCTTTCGCTTCGTTTTTCCCTGGCTGTCGTCTGTCTTTCCTCACACAAACCCGCGCATTATCTACGCGTGCAAAAACAGCCTGGCTTGTGTTTTCAAAAGGGTAATCTTACCTGTCGTCTGTCAAAACTTCCCTGGTGCGCACGCGCCGAAAACAAGCCAATCACGATCTTCGGCTCATCTGGCTGTAGGTATCGGTGTCCTCTCAGACTGCTTTACTAAAGGGGGGCCATTTTGGCGCGACAGAGTCTTGGCAAGGCCCTTGTTTCGGTGGGTCTGGTGAAATTCTTTGCAGTCCTGGGGATAGTTGGTTGTTTTGTTGTTGTTTTTAAGTTCGACTTTAACTGAAGTGGTGTTTTGTTGTTGAGTGTTTGTTGTGGAGTAAAGAGAGAGAAAAAACGGCTTTCGTCGCGAGAAGCAAAAACAAAGCGAACCGTTGCGCTGTTTCTTTCTCTCTCTGTCTCTGTCAGTCTGTCTGTCTGTCTGTCTGTCTCTCTCTGTCAAGGTCCAATACTCTGCATTCATTTAACGCAAATTCATCAGAAGCTTTCGCAGGAAAACAGATTAACTGCCGCTTAATTCCATTTCAACTGAAGAATAAATAAGTATGCATACACAAAGAATAAGGCTGCGAATAGTGGTTGTTGTCGTTTTGATCATTTACGGAGTTAGTAAGCACATAAACTCTATCAATAAATAATTAAAATGCGAAATGATGAACAGACGATTGAATAATAGAAATACACACAGATGAATAAAAAGGACGTCAGATAAAAAAAAAATCATGTTCTCACTTCCGTCAACCAATGACCTGAGAAAGGAAATAAGAAAGAAATTTGAAGAAAAAGTGGTACGGGCGGTAGAATATATATATATATATATATATATATATATATATATATATATATATATATATGTATGTATGTATGTATGTATGTATGTATATATATTCTACCGCCCTCTACTATATATATATACATGGGCACTCATGAGCTCCGAATCAAAAACTAAAAGTATTTTGCACAATCATATTCGACGACATCTGCAAGCGACAATAGTTATGTTGACTTCGCTATCTAAGACCTGAGACCACAACAATTAGACCTTAGGATACAAAAAAACAAGAGGAAAAAATTATGAACCCACCTGGGAGAGGAGAAGTTGAGTACTTCGACTCGCAGAGTCTTCAAAGCAACTGAAAATAGCAGCAGTCACAAGTGCAGTTTTCTGGCTGTTGAATAAAATTAAATTAGACCTTAAATAAGGGCGTTTGCGCCAATAGTTCCTTAAAACACAACTCTGACAGTTCTCCGTAGGACTGTTACAGGGCTACGGTTTGAGAGACAGCGACAAGGACAGGCCCATTTTTCAGCCACTGTTGGGGCAGTGTCAACGTTACGGAAAACGACATAAACATGGCAACATAAACATTGTCACCCAGACAGTCTGTCGACCCTGTGGGTGCAGTTTTCTCCACCGCGGACACACACGCGTTCGCACGCACGCATGACATGCACACACACTCACGCACACACACACACACACACACACACACACACACACACACACACACACACACACACACACACACATTTCTTTCATTCTTTCTTTCTCACTTGCTTTTCTTCTCTTCCATTCCCCTCCACCCCCCTCCCTCCCCTCCCCTCCCCCTTTCCATCTTCCTTTCGTTTTTTTCTTCTTCTTCGATTCCTTTCCTTCTGTATTTAGTTCTTTCTTCCTCGCGCAAGTTACAGAGCCCATTAACCCATATGCTACCATGATCCCATATATGGTATCAGTCGATTATGCTCCAACTGCACTTATGCATGGTCTTATTCCTAATGTATGACTGAATGGACAGTTCAAGCGAGTTTCATAGAGTATCAAAAAGACATACTGTGGAGTGTCAACCCTAAAAAGCAACTTCTGGAGGCAGCTATTTGCAATGATACAACCAGCCGTGAGGAAGCTATGTCGTCATGAGGAAGTTAAGTGCGCATTCTTATGACTCTTATTTGAGCAAACTTAAAGCTCAACTTATTATTTAAAATAGCGTTGTTTAGATTTTCCCAAACATTCTTTGTTAGTCAGTGGTGAAGGCTAGAATTTTTATTGCAAATATGGGATCGTGGTAGCGAAAAGGCAGGGTTTTTTGTTATCATTATAACAACATATCAAACAGAATAAAACTTATCTGTCATTTTTATTCCATCAGATTAAACTTTTTTTTGATATGATCCTGATTCACGGAGTTAAAACATATTGAATAATATGTCATTTATTCATGATAATTTGTTTAAAGCGTCTTTTTACCGCAATAAACAACGCGTATGATTCGCCTTTTTTTTTCTCTCAGAAAAACAACAAAAAACAAAAAAAACAAAAAAAAAACAACAAAAAACCGTTTACTGTTCATCAAGTTATATCGAACTTTTGAACAGGCGACTATTTCCATTGAACCTCCCACAGTTAATGAGGATACAGACGGTGGGAAGGAAGAGTACGATGAAGAAGCTGCACCCTCAAATCTAAACCGAAATCAGCTTTCTGCTGGAGCTACTGTGACTGTTCAAAATGCAAGGAGTGCGATCAACACTTAGTGATGAGGTTGATGATTTGGAGCACAGCGTGAGTTGATTACATGCAAAATATGTGTGATGAATGTGTTGTGAGTTGATAGAAATATTGGTGGATGAGAAGGAAAATGAAATGGAAAAAAAAAAGAAAAAAGAAAATAAGATGGAATTCGCACAAGATTTAGAGGTTGTTAAAACATCAGAAGCGCATTGTAGACTGAAATACGGTAGCTGTAAAATCTGAGGACGTCCGGACTGTCTTTGATAAGCCACATCGTGTTTCTGTAATTTCCTTGATATGATTTTTTTTTTCTTCTATATTTTCCTCTTTTGCCAATGTTGCAATTAAGAGTAAAATAACGCAGTTATAAAATTTGCTGTGGTTTTATGCATTGTTAAAAATGGAATTAAAAATTAAAGTTTTTATCAGTTTACGTCTCTATTGTATTCTTTGTCGGGTTCGACACAAATTCATTGTAGAATTATCATGATATAGATTTGGCTTCTGCTACAATGTAAAGTACCGGAGTTTACAATGGAAATTTATTTTCCAGGTCCACATTATATATATATATATATATATATATATATATATATATATATATATATATATATATATATATATATTATCACTATCATATGTCGACTTCGGTTTATAATGCTCCTTACAAAACTGATTGCTGAACAGAGTGTAAGACCGCAGTGATAACGGGGCTTTGCCGACGACAGACTTCCAGTTCATTTGCCTTCAATGTATATAATTTCCTTTCACGCTACTTCAACGCATTTTACTTATTTGTTTATTCTGCCTTACTGTTCTAGTTCATTTTCATTTTAATGTTTAAACCAAACCGAGGATATGGTCCCCGGCCCCCCCCAGCCCCCACCCCCTCAGCCCCCGCCCCACCCCCCCTCCCTCCCCCAACGGCCAGATCAGCGTGTTGGGTTATGTGAAGGTGATACATCCGTGTGAGTGTGTGTGTGTGTGTGTGTGTGTGTGTGTGTGTATGTTTCTTTTCTTTTCTTTCCTTTTTTTATTTTATTTTTTTTAAATTTTTTACAGCACATATGCTGTAGGATATATGAATATGTCCGCAGGCTCTGATACCTCCTAAAAACGGAAAGCTTGTGAAACACACACACGCGCAGCATTAAACAGGGTGTGAGCAGGTGAATTAACAAGCGCGCACGCACACACACATACGCACATTCGGGGGCACACACACACACACACACACACACACACGGACACACACGGACACAAACACAGGCACACACACACACACACACACACACACACAGACTCAAATTGTTTTCTGGTGTAAGCATCTGATTATATGATAGTCATATATGATAGTCAGTTGTGTCCGACTATGACCATCAGAACAGCAGAGGAGGCAACTGCTGTTCCGACGATTTGGGCTAGAATTTGATTATAGTGGAGAGTGTCTTGCCCAAGTACATCCCCACTAATAATAATAATAATGGTATTTATATAGCGCTGGATCTTGTGCAGAGACAAATCAAAGTGCTTTCGCACCAGTCATTCACATGCATGCATAACTCTAATACTGTAGAAACTAAAGACAAGGAAGGGCAGGCAAGGGAGGCTATTTTGGGAAGAGGTGGGTTTTAAGGCCAGACTTGAAAGAGCTGAGTGTGGAGACTTGACGAAGCGAAAAAGGAAGTTCATTCCAATCTCAAGGTCCAGAAACAGAGAAAGAACGGCGGCCAACAGTCGAGTGTTTGAATCTGGGTATGCGTAAACAGAGTGGATCCGAGGCCGATCGTAGTGAGCGAGATGGAGTGTAGAGGTGAAGGCAGCCACAGAGATAGGAAGGGGCAGTTTAAGGGGCACTCTCTCGGCCAAGAGGGTATTAGGACAGTCGGCGTTGGGATGGTTCCCAAAGACCAACTAGCCCACAAGGCTGCAGCACTAAGAGCCAGTGCAATTTTGCCTCCTAGTTTGAGAGTCATAGTCCTTCACAAAAGACTAAGCTGTAAATGGTCTCCCATTGACTGGAGAAACCATTGATAATACAGCTCTCATTTTGCTGTTGGCCCAAATGTAACCTTATGTCAATCTGTGATATAAGCCGAGTGTTGGGCCTGATTACATCACATGAATCAACAGGATATGAATCTGACTTTCTGATAATGAAACAAGCAGAAACCTCCAGTGCGAAATGCGAAACGGAGACTTGAATGCTCCAGACTTATGGGAAATATTCTCTCAGACTCACTGTAACACGAGAGAGAGACAGAGAGAGAGAGGGGGGGGGGGCAATTTTGAAGTATTAATATGAAGATCGAAAATGTTTGTAGAATTGAGAGCAAACATGCATCGCACAATATGATGCAATGCAACATACAACACACTACAATACAATACAATGCAATACAATACATCTTTATCCATCAAAATGGAAACTACAGTCCAGACTCGTTCAGTTAGGGTTCACAGAAATAAGAAAGTTGAGAATGTCAAATGAATGGTTGCGAGGATAATCACCAAGTATTGTTTGCGAACAGATTGTGATGTCTCGTCATTCCTTGATATTCCGCATGTGCTGTTTTGATAATCGAACTGAACCGAAATGACTCCATGTACTTTGCAGTCATTCTAAATTAGTGATTTATTTCATAAAAAGAAGCAAAACAGCAACTATATTAGCAAATCATCTGCAGCTTTTATCTTTGTTCTTCGCGGTTTTGAGCACAAACCACTCGCGGTGTCTTGTACTTGTCATATTGCGTCCCTTCCTGACCCTGTATACTTTTTATTTCCCTTTGAAAACTGTGATTCTGTTTAAATAGTCTTTGAAAGCAGAGCGAAACACACAATGGTATTAATATGAATTTGTGAATTTTCAGCATCTAAAAGAAATAGTTGTATTCATTTCAGTTATGCTAATTCTATAAACAAATCCTTGTGTTTTAAACATACTCCTATATTTGTTTGTATACATGCTTTTATTGCCGGTTTATTTTCGTTTCATAACAGGATACTTGATTGTAAGCGTAAAGTCGATAGATTTTTAAACTCCGTTGCATCGTATTGTTGTTGTTGTTGTTTTATTTTTGATTTTTTTTTCCTTATTATAGATATGGTATGGCAATACCCATGTTTGTCGACACATTGATGTTAATTGACATGGTAAACGGTGGTTTTCGCTGATATAAGTAGGTCCATGACGTTGTACTATTTTTTTTTCTGTAACAGCCGTGGGCACGGTGTGTTCTGCGCAATGATTCGAACCCACCTAAATGTTGGACAAATACTCAAGTGTTCTTTTAATAATAAAAGAAACAAATTACGTTTGGACATACGGAAACGCAAGTAAAAAGACAGTGTTAACATCTTTGAGACGTGCGATCGCACGACGAGGAAAACGAAAAGACAGAAATGCCACGTAAAATGCATATTCAATGGCACACTACCGAGTGATTGAGAATATCATAAAATAGTAATTTAGAAAATATATAACGGAAATTTAGGATGAAGGAAACCTACGAGAAGATGCACACCCGGTTTGCGTATATGGAAACACAAGAACAAAAACGGGTTCACATCCTTCAGACGTGAAATCGCATGATAAAAGGGGAAAAAACACATAAAGAATAGGGAAAAAAGAATGAAAAACGAAAAGACATAATAATGATAGAGTGAGCAATCGATTGGGTACTATTAAGTGAATATGCCGCATAGCTGTAAGAATACTGATAATTTAGCGTAAATAAATATTGTGGAATCCTAGTATATAGAAAACTTACAAGACATACATGAATACCCACGCAAATGAGTAATTCTCCATTCAATGTATGGTGCACACACACACACACACACACACACAAAGAATGACTGGTCTACTGCATAAATTCAAAGTCATGTGAAGAACTTGAAGTTACATAATATCTCTGCCGTTGCCGAGTAATATTCACAATTTGCCTCTTTTTTTAAAAGGTTCTTCGGAGCGTCCTCTCAGTAAAACACGTTGCTGTAAAATCTGGAGTGGTCTATTATTTTGTATGCCACTGCATTTCCCATGTATTTCTTTTTCTTTCATTTTACAGTAAAATATGTAGCTATGAAATATACAGTGGCTAATACTAGACATAATTTTTTCTCGTATTTCTTTGAAGTGCCTAGAAGTCATTAAAATACATTGATGCGAAATCTATAGTGGCTATATTATATATTGTTGAAATTGAATTTAAAAAAAAAAGAAAATCAGTATGTTTCCATAATTTTCAATCTGAATCTTAGTTCTGAGAATGGTTTGAATGTAGAGGCCTCTGGCCCATTATAATGGGGGTGAGAAATGCACAAAAAGACATCAGATATTTGTGTTGATGTTTTTAATTGCCATTTAATTTCAATCCAAACATTATTTTATTTTTGGCGCATGTGACTGTGCATTAAAGGAGGCATTGGTAAGAAAACGAAAGAAACGAATGAATATTTTTTTACCCCCCTCCCCTCCCTTCCCTCCCTCCTCGTGATGGCGTCTCTGAGATACAATGACAGTTTTTAACTGATATTTTGTGGTCAACAAGATCAAAAGCTTTATTTAAGTCAAGAAAATCAGCACCTACAATTTCACTGCTGTTGACGCCAGACAGCTTGAATCACACAAACGGACTAATGCTGTTTGACATGAATGACGATGTCGGAAGCCCGACTGCAAAGGATGGAAGTGTTTGTGATTTTCAAGATATTGCAGAGGGTGTTTGTAAACATGTCTTTCAAGTGGTTTCGATAAAACTGACAGAAGTGAAATGGGTCTAAAGTTGTTCAAATCTACGTATCATTTGAGTTCAGTAATGGGATAACTTTGCTGTCTTAAGAGCATGGGGAATGACACCCTGTTCGATGCACACGTTGTATATGAATGTAAGGGGAACATCAGTGTAAGGAAGTGCGAGTTTCAATAGAAAGGCATAAATTCCATCAGCTCCAATAGAGTTTTTGTTTCTTAGACTGGAAATGAGCGCGCCAGCTTCGTGGACTGCAAGAAGAGGTATTTTAAAGGATTCCTCTTGCTGAAGCCTGCCGTTACAGAATGTTAAAAGACAGGAAGGCAGATTATTCTTTTCCGCGGATAGTGTTTCGCAAGATTTTGTTGACTCCGCCATGTTTAAGATGAGTATTGAATGTATCAGGCGACAAGGTGTAGTGTTTTGGAGATTTAACACGAGGCTTATTAGTAATTTCATTAACTGCTTGCCATAATGAGGAAGTATCTTTATTAGTATTTAACATTTTGTTGAAGTATGCTTGTTTGGAAGCACGAATGAAATCGTTTACTTTGTTTTTTTGTAGACTACTTTCTTTTTTTCCCCTCTCACGTTGTTGTTTTGTTTTTTTTTTTTTTTAACTGACTGTGGAAGATGTTCTAGATTTTTTTCTCTTATTGTTTTGTTTCACATAGAAGGCGTTCGCGTTCCTTCATTGTTTTTATATTTCCGATGTGAGCCAGCCAGGAAGATTGAGACATTTAACCCTTTTCCTTCGAAAAGGCGCGTGTCTGTCTATCACGGGAAGAAATATATCATAAAAGCTTTTATGTGTCAGGTACACATCCAAGAAGAATATGGTGTGTGACATAGAATAGTTTATTTCAATGCAGATGCACTCAATCATTGTGGCCTCTGGATCGGTTCTTCTCTTGACAAACTGGGATAAACTATCGTGTATATAAACTGCAAGTCCAGTTTCACATTGGTTAACTGCATCACGACGAATTATGTCATGGTTGGGGAATCGACGGCATTTCGTTTGTCATTCGGGAGTCAAGACGCGTTTCACTCAGTCCGAGCACGTGGGGGTTAGGGGGTCCATTCAAAAGTAAACATATACCAGGTATTTCACTATATAAATGATAGACACTTAAGTGAGCTATCTTTGTCCCGATGCTTGGTCAAATCTGACATTGTTGCCAGCGGAAGCTGAAGATCAGTTATGATAAGAACACACACAAACAAAAACAAACCCAAACCAAACAAACAGTTGTACAAAGAGAACTACAATGTACTTAATAATAATAATAATAATGGTACTTATATAGCGCTGAATCTTGTGCATAGACAAATATAAGCGCTTTCGCACCAGTCATTCTCACGCACGCATAACTCTAAAACTGGAGAAACTAAAGACAAGGAAGAGGCAGGGAAGGGAGGCTATTTTGGGAAGAGGTGGGTTTCAAGGCCAGACTTGAAAGAGCTGAGTGTGGAGACTTGACGAAGCGAAAGAGGAAGTTCATTCCAATTGCAAGGTCCAGAGACAGAGAAAGAACGACGGCCAACAGTCGAGAGTTTGAATCTGGGTATGCGTAAGTGGAGTGGATCCGAAGCTGATCGTAGTGAGCGAGATGGAGTGTAGAGGTGAAGGCAGCCACAGAGATAGGAAGGGGCTGATTTGTGAATACATTTATAACATAGAGTGCTGACCTTGTACTTTATTCGGTGTGAGACAGGGAGCCAGTGGAGATGTTGCAAAAGAGGAGTGATGTGCTCAGATCTTTTCTTTCTGAGGACGAGTCGGGCAGCATAATTTTGTATGCGCTGAAGGGACTGAATGGATGAAGCAGGCAAACCAGACAATAGAGAGTTACAGTAGTCAAGGCGAGAGAGAATGAGAGAAACGACAAGTCTAGATGTTGCGTCAATTGACAGATATTTCCGGATGGAACTGATGCGCCGCAGTTGACAGTAGCAGGATTCACATGTCTGATTGATAAATTTTTGCATGGACAGTGTGTTGTCAAGGACAACGCCGAGGTTCCTGACTGAACTGGACAGAGGGATGGATGTACTGTCAAGTTTGATTGTATTAGTTGTAATGGAAGAGAGTTTTTGTTTAGTTCCTATGATTATTGCTTCAGTTTTGTCCGCGTTCAATTGTAACTTATTTAGAGTCATCCAATTTTGAATATCCAGGAAGCAGTTAGATGTTTCTTGCAAGAGCAACAACAGTTTTTCAGGTGTATCACTCTTCTGGAGTTGAGTTTCATCAGCATAAGAATGATGACTGACATTAAGTCGGTTGATAATTTCAGCGAGAGGAGCAGTGTACAGTGTGAAGAGCACTGGGCCTAAAACAGATCCCCGTGGGACTCCATGTTCAATTTTAACGGGTTCAGACTGGAAATTTTCAACAATGACAGACTGGAATCGATCAGTGAGATAAGATTTGAACCAGTTTAGAACAGTGCCGTTGATACCAAATGTAAAATGAAGACGGGAAAGAAGGATTGAATGGTCTATGGTGTCAAAGGCGGCTGACAAGTCGAGAAGAGTGAGAAGGGAGATCTGTCCTGAGTCTGACGCTAGCAGTAGGTTATTCAGGATGTGGAGGAGAGTGGTTTCGGTGCTGTGGTCAGCACGATAGGCAGACTGAAATTGGTGGATGAGATTGTTGAAACAAA
>NC_134876.1:78029334-78041834 GCF_041734735.1 Babylonia areolata | reverse complement strand
GAAATTTCATTCCATGGCACTCCCCATGCTCTGTTGTCATATTCGACACATTTTCAGTCATTCTAATTAAGTGGTTTTCTTTCATTGAATTATTGTCAAAAATGTATGTTCTTTCTTCAAGATTAAAAAAAAAAATTATCTTCATTTTTTTTTTCTCTCTCTATCTTTTTTTTTTTTTAACACAAACAACACGCACTATTTTGTTCGGGTCATGGCGCCTGCCTCTATGACCTTAGAGATTTATTCCCCTTTGTGATTTTGTTTAATTAAAAGCAATCTGAAGATGAGGACAGACAACATTGTTAGTTTAATTTGTGAATTTTCAACATCAAAATGAACTAAAGTTGTTTGTAAATATTTATTTTGTCTTCAAAAATCTATATGTTTTAGAAATATTCACAAATTTGTTTGTATAAATGCATTGATTCCCCGTTAACTTTTGCTTCAAACATGGTATATGTGTTGTCCTAGTGTGCTCTTCGACATTTGCAAACCAAGAACAACTTAGAATTAAGGTTGAAGTTCTCGCAAATCGTTAAATGTTTTGTTGTAGTCAGTTGATAGCCGAATAAGTTGGCCGAAAAAGCAGATTGTTAAAGTTACCCTTACTATTTTGTTGGCAACGGAATGTTACCTCAAAATATCGAGTGCTGTTACTTCGTCTCTGTAACAGTCGTTAACACGATTGTGTTAGCGCGTTGATCAGGATGCACATGAATTATTGGTTGGTGTAAAAGGTTTCATTAAAAAAAAGAAGCCGAGAGACATTAGTTGTTTCGTGTTGTTTGCCTAATTGGCACATATCATCTCAGCACAAACTTCGTTGTTACTACAATGAAAAAATTATGGATCACACAAAGAGCAATAATATTCCAAAACTCCGTATTGTCTATGTTGATGCTTAACATCGGTTCACTTTTTATTATGCGTCCACTTCAAAATTTGTGCTCTTTGTAAAACTTTGTTCTTAAACAGGGTTTATGAACCCAATGATAATTAACCTCCATGCCTTTTCTGCATGCCATTCTATTCACTATGTTTTCGGGTAGTAATTTACGTATTCGTTCTATTCTAGGTTTTTTTTGTTTTGTTTGTAAATTATTTTGTTTCATTTATATACGTCTTTTACACAACAAACCTAGGACAGATTTGTGTCTCAAGACATTGGGCTTTTGGTAAAGTCAAGTATCTGTTAGTTTGTTGGTTGATTTTCGTTTTTTTGTGTGTGTGTTTGTTTGTTTTGTTTTTGGGGGGGTTGTTTATTTGGTGTTTTTTTTTGTATTTTGTACTTGTGGCGTGTTGTAGAGTACGTCCATCTGTCAGCACGCTTAACGCCTATACATTACATTAAACAGGGTGCGCCCATAAGCATATGCACTTAAACCAGTGCACACTCACACGCGCGCGCGCTCACGATTAGCTGTAAAAAAAAAAATCTTCGGTGGTCTATCATTGGTACACAACTGCGTATTCACTATGTTTTCGGGTAGTAATATACGTATTCGTTCTATTCTAGGGTTTTTTTGTGTTGTTTGTTATTATTTTGTTTCATTTATATACGTCTTTTACACAACAAACCTAGGACAGATTTGTGTCTCAAGACATTGGGCTTTTGGTAAAGTCAGGTATCTGTTGGTTTGTTTGGGTTTGTGTGTGTGTGTGTGTGTGTTTGTATTTTTTACTTGTGTCGTGCTGCAGAGTACGTCCATCTGTCAGCACGCTTAACGCCTATACATTACACTAAACAGGGTGCGCCCATAAGCATATGCACTTAAATCAGTGCTCACGGCTAGCTGAAAAAAAAAAAAAAAAAAAAAAAAAAAAAAAATCTGCGGTGGCCTATTATTGGTACACAACTGCATATTTCTCCAGTCTCCTTTCGTTCAATATCTCTTTTTCTCCTATTTTTTTACTTTTAAATTGTAAAACGGCGCTGCTGTAGAATTGGCAGTGGCCATATGTAATGTCAAAACAGGGCTTACATTGTTGTTCAGCGGAGGGCAGGTTAGAATGTTTACTGTGTGGGGCAAGGCGACAGAATGGTTACTTAAGACCCTAATCAGCTGCCAATACTGTGTACGTGAGGGCCTGGGTTCAAACCCCACTCTCACCCTTTCTCCCATGTTTGACTGGGAAAATAGTCATTCGGATGGGACGATAAACCGACGTCCCGTGTGCAGCACGCACTTTGCGCACTGAAAAACCCCCATGACAACAAAACTGTTCCTTGGCAGAATTGTGTAAAACGGAATCCACTCTTATACGTAAACAAATATATATTATGCATGTGCTCAAAGCCTGACAAGCGCGTTGGGTTATGCTGCTGTCATGCATCTGCCCCAGCAGATGTGTTGTAGCGTTTATGGATTCATCTGAACGCAGTGACGCCTCCTTGAGAAACTGGAACTGAAATACCGTGTGGACTGAAAGAAGTGTTTTCACACTGCAGGCTACAATGTCTCGCCAACCGCGTGGACTTGAAGTGAAAAGTCTTTCAGAATGATTATTACGTCACTCGTAAAAACTGATTAAAAAACTGATAGGATGGTGACTGCTTATAACTGTGGTTCGTCCGTCGGGATCTACGAGGACCATCTTGTCATCCTGGGGGTGGGTGGGTTGGGCTCTGTGGGTGCGCAGATGACTGGTCAGGCCAATCCGCGCCTGGAAGGTTCTGACGCAGTGTGGACAGGGGATGGTGGCGGCTGTCAGGGACTTGCTGGCACTGCTTTTCCTGGCCTGTCTGCGTTGCTCTGTTGCAGCGATTCTGTTGGCCTCACAGGATTTGGCGCCTTTGTGGACAGCTGAACGCCACTTTGGTCTGTCCATTGCATTCAGCTCCAATTTGTCGTGGTTGATGTTGAAGGCCTTCAGAGAAGCTTTCAGAGTGTCTTTGAAGCGCTTCTTTTTGTCTCCATGGGAGCGCTTGCCATGTTGGAGTTCGCCGTACAGCAGTTTCTTGAGGAGCCGGTGGTCTGGCATGCGAGCTACATGGCCTGCCCAGCGCAGCTGGGCCTGCATCAAGATGGTGTAGATGCTGGGCAAGTTTGCACAAGTGAGCACCTCTGTGTCAGGGATCTTCTCTTGCCACTTTATGCCGAGAAGTTTTCAGAGGCGGGTGGTGTGGAAGTGGATCAGCTTTTTGGCGTGGCGTTTGTAGACCGTCCATGATTCATATCCATAGAGCAGTGTGGTGAGAACTATGGCCTTGTATACTTTGAGTTTCGTCTCCGGGGTGATGCCTCTCCTCTTCCAAACGTTCTTATGGAGTCTGCCGAAGGCAGCGCTTGCTTTGGCGAGTCTGGCATTCACCTCGTCGTCGATGACAACTGTGCGAGAGAGTGTACTGCCCAGGTATGTGAACTTGTCCACCGCATTCAGTCGTTGCCCGTTGATGAAGATGTTTGGTTCAACGTAAGGCTTTCCTGGAGCTGGCTGGTGCATCACCTCAGTCTTCTTTGTGCTGATTGTGAGGCCAAAGTTGTCACAGGCAGCAGAGAACTTGTCGACACTGTGTTGCATGCTTCGGAGGCAGCGTTGAGGGCGCAGTCATCAGCAAACAGGAAGTCGTTGACGGTGTCTGTCCTCACCTTGGTTTTTGCTTGAAGCCTCCTGAGGTTGAAGAGTGAGCCATCTGTGCGGTACCTGATGCCAATGCCTACGTCAGCGTCTCTGAAGGCATCTGTCAGCATGGCTGAAAACATGAGACTGAACAGGGTGGGGGCAAGAACACACCCTTGCTTGACTCCGTTGGAGACAGGGAATGGTTCTGAAGTTTCTCCGTTGTCTTGGACTCGGGTCAGCATCCCATCGTGTAGTTGCTGTATGATGGTGATGAACTTTCTGGGACATCCGTACTTCACCGTGATTCTCCAAAGGCCATCTCTGCTAACAGTATCGAAGGTCTTGGTCAGATCGACATAGGTGGAGTAAAGGTCGGCGTTCTGTTCCTGACACTTCTCCTGGAGCTGACTGGCAGCAAAACACCATGTCGATAGTCCCGCGTTTTTTTCCGGAAGCCACACTGGCTCTCTGGTAGGAGACCTTGCTCAAGGTGTGCTATGAGACGGTTGAGTAGCACTCTGGCCAGAGTCTTGCCTGCGACGGACAGCAGGGATATTCCACGATGGTTGTCACAGGCCTGACGATTTCCTTTGTGCTTGTACAGGTGTATGATGGAAGCGTCTTTGAAGTCCTGTGGAACTGCCTCATGCTGCCAGATGAGCTGGAATAGCTGATGAAGCTTCTCAGTCAGCGCCATACCACCTTCTTTGTAGACCTCAGCTGGGATGGAGTCTGAGCCAGGGGCTTTGCCATTTGATAGCAGTCGGATAGCTTTCTGGGTCTCCTCCAAAGTTGGAATGGCATCCAACGACTCACTGACTGGCACCTGGGGGTCGGTCGATGGCTTCATCATTGATGGTGGAAGGGCGGTTCAGTACGCTGTCAAAGTGTTCAGCCCATCTCTCAAGGATCACGTCCTTGTCAGTGATTAGGGTAGAACCATCAGCACTGAGGAGTGGAGCAGATCCGGAGGTGGTGGGACCGTAGACTTCTTTCAGGCCGTTGTAGAAGTTCTTCATGTCGTTCCTGTCTGCAATGCCCTGGATCTCATCAGCTTTGTTGCTCAACCAGGAATCCTGCATCTGCCGCAGCTTCAGCTGGATGGTGCTGCGTGCGCTCTTCAGTATGTCTTTCTTTGACTGTGACTTGGGATCTTCAATGTGGGCTCTGTAGGCTTGGCGTTTGTCTTCCAGCAGCTGCTTGATCTCAGTGCAGTTCTCATCAAACCAGTCTTTGTGCTTCCTGGCAGAAGGCCCCAGGCAATCCATGGCAGTGTTGTACACCGTCTCATGCAGTGCGCCCCATGCTGCCTCCACATTCTGGTTGTCCAGCACAGTGGACTCAAGGCGTTCCTCCAGGGTGTCAGCAAAGCTCTGTTTGATGTTGCCTAGCTCCAGCTTGTTGACATTCAGGCGTTTGGGTGCTTTCATGCCCTGAGGCCGTCTCTTGGGCTGGATGCGGAGGTTGAGTTTGGAGACGATAAGGCGGTGGTCTGTCCAGCACTTGGCGCCGCACATGGCCCTCGTGACTCGTACGTCCTGCCTGTCCCTCTTCCTGACGATGACAAAGTCGATGAGATGCCAATGCCCAGAGCGAGGATGCATCCATGACGTCCTGTTATGGGTAGGGAGGCAGAAGACGATGTTTGTGATAAGAAGGTCGTGCTCGGCACATGTCTGGAGAAGTAGTTGACCATTGCTGTTACAGTTGCCAATCCCATGCTTCCCAATCACGCCTTCCCAGGAGGTGCTGTCACAACCAACTCTCGCGTTAAAGTCACCAAGAATCATGAGTTTGTCCGCGTTGGGAACAGTGGCGATGACAGCGTTCAGGTCCTCGTAGAACTTGTCCTTGATCTCATCCGGGTTGGTCATGGTGGGTGCGTAGGCGCTGACAATGGTGGTAAACTTCTTCCCGTTGCATAAAGGGAGTTTCATCGTCATCAGGCGATCGTTCACTCCTTTCGGGGGGCCAGCCAGCTTGCCAACGAGGGTTGTCTTTACTGCAAAGCCAACTCCAGCCTCACGTCTCTCTATAGGTCCGCGACCACTCCAAAAGAAGGTGTAGCCTGCGCCTCGCTCACAGAGTTCGCCTTCTTCTGCCAGTCTGGTCTCACTTAAGGCAGCGATGTCGATGTTGTACCTGGCTAGTTCACTCGCAATGAGTGCTGTGCGTCTCTGTGGTCTGTCCGAGTTGCCTCTGTCCAGAAGCGTACGCACGTTCCATGTGGCAGTGGTCAATGGGGTGCTCCTTGTTTTCTTCTTTCTTTCCTTTGTGTGTCGACCGCTTGAGTAGGGTCCCCGTCAGCCGCGGTATGCTGACTACGGTGGTGTGGAGCAGGCAATGTTTAGGGCACCTTTTCTAGCCCCTTCCTCATGCCATGGAGGTGAGCAGTGCTGTCCTGAAGAGGACTGCTCAGTCGCTCAGGGGGCTGCCGATCTCCACCGCTGCTCCAGTCGGTGAAAAACGAACCTATGGCCTGAGCCGCCTGTGTGCAGGTCCGTGGCTGCGACTGCCAGTGTACCCACACCTGTCGATTCGTCGATCGCCTGTCGCCACAAGGCTTGGGGAAAATGATGGTATGGGATGAAGGATGACTGATGACTTGCGCGATGACTTTGTTTATAGTGAGGAGGAGTTGCGCACCGTTGACCTCACTCTCTTGTCTGTCTGTATCCAGTGGCAAGGCGAGGTCAAGACGACTGGAGATGGAAACGGATGCAGTGGATGACCAGGATGTCCTATGTGCCTCATCCTGCCCTCAGTACTCTACAGTGCTCTGCTGCAACCGCCTTCCTCTCCGTTGAACCATGAGGTTTCTTCCGCAGAGACCGCCGGATCCAGTCTTCACATGCTTGGGTAGACAAGCCCTAACTCACCGAGGGGTTGAGACCCGTCGGCTACCCTCACCTAGTTTAGCCAGCCTGTCAAAGCCGTTGCCCGGGGGTTGGGCGCTACCGCATGCTAGCAGCTTCTAGGACCCATAAGTGAGAGCTGGGTGCCCGTGGGGACCAACAGAGAACGAACCACTCCCGGAAGAGCGTGACAAGCCCCCCCCCTCTAGAGGTGCTACCCCCCCACCTCCCCGTGCACCCCCTAATCCCCGCTTATAACTACACACACACACACACACACACACACACACACACACATATATATATATATATATGTATATATATATATGTATATATATATATATATATTATATATATATATATACAATATGACAGGCAGATGCATGTAACAGTTCAAGGGAGGGAAGACATCATTTAAAATAAAATACGATAATGCATTACGCGGATTTTCTTTGAAAACCGGTACTTCTAAAATTAATGAGGTCGAGATGAGTAACACAGGACGATGTTTTGTCAATCATCAGGTAAGAAAAAAAGAAAGAAAAAATAAAAGAAAGAAATTGTTTATGGAAGATTCTGCATTAGTTTCTTAGTGCCATATCATTATCATTGTTGGTGATGATGATTCATTCTTGTTACTTTTGCTCGTTTTTAAATTGCTGACCTGATAATGACAAGTACGGTATGATGGTTCTCTCTCTCTCTCTCTCTCTCTCTGTGGATCTTTGTCTGCGCGCGCGCGCGTTTGTGTGTGAGTACGTGTGTATACATGTGTACTACTACCACTACGACTACTCGTGTAGTTATTATTTATTTATTTATTTATGCAAGCTTATCTATTATTTATTCCCCCGTTTTTTTTTTGTGTGTGTTTTTTCGTTTTTGTTTTTTTGTGTGGTTTTTTTTTTTTTTTTTTTTTTTTTTTTTTTCCCCAAGGCCTGACTAAGCGCGTTGGGTTACGCTGCTGGTCAGGCATCTGCTTGGCAGATGTGGTGTAGCGTATATGGTTTTGTCCGAACGCAGTGACGCCTCCTTGAGCTACTGAAACTGAAACTGAAACTACTCGTGTATTGTTATTGGTTCTCTCTCTCTCTCTCTCTCTCTCTGGATCTTTCTGTCTGCGCGCGTTTGTGTGTGTGTACGTGTGTGTGCATGTGTACCATTACTACGACTACTGCTGCTCTTACGACTACTCGTCTATTGTTATTATCATTGTCTTTTTATCGTCATCAGCATCTTCTGTGTGTGAGAGCGCGCGCGCGTGTGTGTGTGTTGTGTGTGTGTGTGTGTGTGTGTGTGTGTGTGTGTGTTTCTCATGGTCAAGCCAAGAGGGAGACGGGCTTAAAAACTTACAATGCGCTAACCCTGAAAGAGAACCATCTCTAATCTTCTCTCTCTCTCTCTCTCTCTCTCTCTCTCTCTCTCTCTTCTATTTCCTTCTCTCCATCCCCAACGCCCCACCATCTCCTCTTTTTCCTTCCCTCTCAACCCCCACCCCCACCCCTCAACCCCCTCACACACACCCAACCCTCACCCCTACCCCACTCTGTTTGACTGTTTTGACTTCAAACCACAAAATCACCTGCACCTGCAAAACGACTCAGCCGCCACCACCACCTCCACCACCACAAGCAAAAACCAAACCACCACACTGATGACACTCGCCGCGTACGCATGTTTTCTGACCAATCACCAACACACGACGCGCGCGCGCTCCACCGCGTTTCACGCGCGTGCCGATGATGGACACGATGTTGATTTCACGCTGTCAATCGCGCGTGCAAAGCGCGCGGTTTGAGAAGAGGGGGATAAGGGGGGGGACGAAACGAAGTCTCTCCAGAAAAAAAAAGGACGCAAGCAAGGAAGAAGAGTGTAATTAAGCGAATGGTCAACAGGAGGCGCTGCTGAAGGGGGAGGTCAGGGGTCGTGTGCTCGTGGAAAAAAGGGCCGCGTGGCGGTTGGTGTTTGGTGTCATGAGGATTTCTTGGTGGGGTGTTTTCGGGGAGGGAGGGAGGGAGGGAGGGAGGAAGGGGGTGGGGGACAGGGGTGGGAGAAAGGAAACTGATACAGTTGTCTTGTCGTTGGGATGGATGAATGGATGGGTGGACGAACACTGTGTGTGTGTGTGTGTGTGTGTGTGTGTGTGTGTTCATCGACTTTCAAGTCTTTTTCACTAAGTGAAATACTAGACAGGTGTGTGTGTGTGTGTGTGTGTGTGTGTGTGTGTGTGTGTGTGTGTGTGTGTGTGTGTGTGTGTGTGTTCATCGGCTTTTCAAGTCTTTTCACTAGGTGAAATACTAAACACGTGTGTGTGTGTGTGTGTGTGTGTGTGTGTGTGTGTGTGTGTGTGTGTTGTTGTTGTTGGTGTGTTGTCGAGTGGTTTGTTGTTGTTGTTGTTGTTGTTGTTGTTGTTGTTGTGTGTGTGTGTGTGTGTGTGTGTGTGTGTGTGCGTGTGTTCATCAACTTTAATGTTTTTTTCACCAGTAGACGGATGTGTGTGTGTGTGTGTGTGTGTGTGTGTGTGTGTGTGTGTGTGTGTGTGTGTTCATCAACTTTAAAGTCTTTTCACGAAGTGTCAGGCATCTGCTTGGCAGATGTGGTGTGCGTATATGGATTTGTCCGAACGCAGTGACGCCTCCTTTAGCTACTGAAACTGAAACTCACTAATTGTACTAGTAGACGCGCGCGCGCGCGCGCGGGTGTGTGTGTGTGTGTGTGCGTGTGTGTGTGTGAAATATAGATTGCATGGTATCATTTTACTTATGTGTTGCAACACACACACACACACACACACACACACACACACACACACACACACACACACACTAAAAACAACTAACAACAACGAACAAAAAAGCAAAAACAAAAGAAAAAACAAACAAACAAAAACAAAACAAAACACAACAACAACAACAAATCTAATACGCACGTTAAATTTCCTGAGATCCATGTCAGTGTTCGGTGGCTTATGGAAACAAGAACATACCCTGCGTGCACACCCCAGAAAACGGAGTATGGCTGCCGGCTAAATAAATAAAAAGTCATACACTTAAAATGTTACAGGTCTGTGTGTGTGTGTGTGTGTGTGTGTGTGTGTGTGTGTGTGTGTGTGTGTGTGTGTGTGCGTGCCTGAAATCTAAATGAATGACACAGGAAACGAATGATGAGCACCCAATGGCAGCCGTCAGTCGGCTGTACCCAGGTAGGCAGCTTGTTGTGCAAATGACCCCGTGTTTATAAAACACGTAGAGCTTGGTTCCCGGTTCAGGATATGCGCTATATAAGTATCCGTATCATCATAATTCATCATTGTCAGTGACGGGCAGTCACAGAGCGTTGTCACTGGAAGGACAGTAGTGACGGTTTTCACGTCGTCATTGGGGGACGCTCAGTCATTCAGTCTCGCTCCGCAACTGATGTCCGTCCTTCGGATTCGAAAATGACAATGGCTTCAAAAGTCAGACGGAAGATCGGTGGCTGCTGTGGGTCCGGAAGTGACTGACGAGGCCGATCCGGGGCCTGAAGGTTCTACCACATGTGGGACACAAGTGAGTAGATGCTGTCGTGGCGATGGATGTTGCTCGGACCTTGAGCACAGCACACTTTCGTTGCGCCTCGGTGATGCGCCTGGCTTCAGTTGCACGGGCTAAGCAACTAAGCAGTTTTTTTGTCGTCAGAAACGGGTGTGTCCACGACGTGTTTGGTATAGTTCAGGTTGGTGATGATTTCGTAGCCTGGAGTCGTTGATTCGTTTCGTTAGTGTTGACCTATTGTCAAGACATTCCCTTCCCACGAGTCTTTTTCTAGATGGGAGTTGTGTCCCTTGAATCGCAGTCCCGGCGATCGATAGGACGAAAGGTAAACACACCACAGTCCGGCTTATGCGCTCAGTAGCAGTGCAAGATACTCCTCTGGTGTGTGGCCCCATGTCGACCTAACAGTGATAGCTCTTCTTGTGTACTGATGGCACTGGTACCACGGGCAGATAGGCCTGGGTATGGGTTTGTATGGATGAAGGATCAGAACGCCGTGGTGATAATAATGCCTCTTTTTCTTCGTACAAAGGGCTGCACTCCCACCTTCACTCCTATGTACACGAGTGGTCTTTTACGTGTATGACCGTTTTTACCCCACCATGTAGGCATTCATTCTCCTTTTTCAGGAGGGTGCATGCCAGGCATGTTCTTGTTCCCATAATGGAACGAAAGCTGACAAGGATTACGATATATTTAAAATGCGTATTTGATCTTGTGTATGCATGTACACACAAAACGGAGTGTAGGCGCCAGCAGGTCTGCACATATGTTGACCGGCAGGGAGATTAAGAAAAAAAAAATTCTCCTCCCTTTACCTATCAGGCGCCATGATCGAGATTCGAACCCGGGACCCTCAGATTGATAGCCCAACGCTTTGGGAAACCACTCGGCTGTTGCCCCTGTCTACAATGTCTCTTGAAACAGCGCGGACGACAGGGCATAAAACAAGAAAGAAAAAAAAAGAAGAAGAAAAGAGATGACAATAGAAAAGAGGAGGATGAGTCCGGCACGTGCATCGTGAAGATGTTTTACGAAGAATGGAAAAGCATCGCATCAGTTGAGCCAGCTGCAGCCTCGAAGCCACACGTCCTTCACAAAAGAGCGGATCAGACTCAGAACGTTCCTCGAAGAGAAAAAAAGATGCCTCCTATCCCCCCCCCCCCCCCCCCCCCTCCCCCCCCCCCCCTTCCCCCCACCCACTCCCGTGAAAGAAAGAAAGACAAAAACGATTCCAGTCACGCAGGATTGATCTCCAGCAAACTTTTTTTTTTTCTTTTTTTTTTTGTGGACATCAAACCTGAACACTGAACACAACAGATACTACCACATCAACATCAATCACTCACTAACACAGCAACTGAGAAGGATGCTGACACAACCAAACTAAATATAGTACCCTCGGGTCACGTGTGCGTCACGTGAACCTGAGTCTTTCTCGACGTTGACAATATGTCACCCGACGCCACAGTCTGAAAAGATGACCCTGATAAACTTTGGATTCTCTCCTCTTCACCACTACCACCACCCCCTTCACCCCTTCCTCTCCCCTCTCCCCTTCCCCCCCCCCTCCCCCCTACACAAAGCAGGAGTTGTGTTTCTTGCCTGCCCCACGCCAAAAAGCGCCACGTCTAAACACTGCAAAACAGGCAAACTTTTGATTTCTATCTCCAATAACCTTGGCATGCGACTCTCCTGCTCCCCCCCTCCCCCTCCTCCTCCCCCCCAAAAAAAACAACAACCTTATCCCTCTTCTCAACCCCACCCACACCCCCCTCTGCGATCCTTGTTTTTCGGGCCTGAAAAGGCTGAAAGAATGTGATGCTGTGATGGCTATCTTGCTGAAGGGATGAAACGCAAGCCGCCATCACACTCGGGCACGATAATCATCAAATCTGATCCGGTCTCTCGCATCTCCTCTCTGGTAATCCTGTAATTTATGTCATCGTCACTCCTCGTCTCCATCTCTCCTTCCCTCCCTGTCTCTCTCTCTCTCTCTCTCTCTCTCTCTCTCTCTCTCTCTCTCTCTCTCTCTCTCCACGTTTGCCACCCTCCCCCCTCCCTCCTCCACGCACCCCCCCGCAACCCCCGCCCCCACTCCCCCCCTCCCCCCCCCAAAAAAAAGGAAAAATAAAGAAAAAGAAATACAGGCTTGGTGTTTCTGAGAGGCTGTCTCAGTTATCGGTGGGTAGTTAGTATCTATGACCGCTATCTGTTTTTATTGTATCTTTTTTTTTCCTTTTTCTTTTTTTAATTGCACAATTTGTTGACTTTCAGCCAGTAATGATAATGATAATCATAACGACAGCGAGGATGGTGATAATGATCATGATGGCAATGGTTATTGAGATGATGAAAGATATATGATCACGCACACTACTACTACTACTACCACTACTACTGCTGCTGCTGCTGCTGCTGCTGTTGCTGCTGTCGCTGTTGTACAAACTGAACTCTGACATCTCATGATTTCTAATACTAAGTTAACTTAAAAAAGAAATGAAGATTTTGATGGTCAGTATTAAGAACCTTGTGTGTGTGTGTGTGT
>NC_134876.1:78006834-78019334 GCF_041734735.1 Babylonia areolata | reverse complement strand
CACTTGTGCAAACAAAGTGAGTCTATGTTTTAACCCGATGTTCGGTTGTGTGTGTGTGTGTGTGTGTGTGTGTGTGTGTGTGTGAGTCCGTGTGTCTGTGTGTCTGTGTGTCCGTGGTAAACTTTAACATTGACATTTTCTCTGCGAATACTTTGTCAGTTGACACCAAATTTGGTATAAAAATAGGAAAAATTCAGTTCTTTCCAGTCATCTTGTTTAAAACAATATTGCAACTCTGGGATGGGCACAAAAAAATTTAAAAAAAAAGAAGCCTAATTATATGCAAACTGCATTTACTGTTATATTTATATTTTTTGTATTCTCTAAACTTGGCACTTTGACCTCTTATTCTGACACAACAAGAGGAGTCATTAGTATCATTTTTTGTTCAAACAGGAACTTCTTTTGCTAAGCATGGAAGTTTTATTAATTTTGCAAACGTTTTGATGCAGATAGTAAAAAAGGGAAATTACTCTGTAATTAATGCTAGGGGACTTAATTTATTACAAGTGAGTCTTGAAGGCCTTGCCTCTCTTGTTTCTATTGTTTTATTACAATAATCGTTTTCTTTTCAATCGCCAAAGACGTGGAACAAGCTCCCTGATAACCTCCGTCATTCTGATTCCCTCGCATCTTTTAAATCTCGTCTCAAAACTCACCTTTTCCCTCAGCAATAAGTTCAATTGTGGCAGGTCCACAACTACATGCATGTATATGAATGTGTATTGTGTGTGCGTGTGTTTATGTAAGTTTGTGCCTGCCTAAGTGTGCGTATGTGTTAGGGTAGCTGTTAGATACACATGTATGTTAAAATGTATGTACGCAGTGTGTGTGTGTGCGTGCGTGCGTGCGTGTGTGTGTGCGCGTGCGTGCGTGCGTGCGTGTGTGTGTGTGTGTGTGTGTGTGTGTGGTCACATTTTGGTGTGTGTATGTAACATAGATATAATGTTTTATGTTATCAAACGCGTTTTTGTAAAGCACCTAGAGCAGATTTCTGGATAGTGTGCTATATAAGTATCCATTATTATTATTATTATTATTATTATTATTAATATTATGAGGAGAGAAAAGAAAGAAGACAGTGCAGTAGAAATGTGAGGCAGTTAAGTGTGTGCGACGACTGAGCGTGTGGACGCAAGCACAGCACCGGTTGAATCTGACCAGCCGGAAGCCTTACAGCTTTCATTTCAAAATCGAATTTGAATAACGTTGATAACGGGCGCTATAGCCGAATGGTTAAAACGTTGGACTTTCGATCTGAGGGTCCCGGGTTCGAATCACGGTGACGGCGCCTGGTGGGTAAAGGGTGGAGATTTTTACGATCTCCCAGGTCAACATATGTGCAGACCTGCCAGTGCCTGAACCTCCTTCGTGTGCAAGCATAAGATCAAATACGCACGTTAAAGATCCTGTAATCCATGTCAGCGTTCGGTGGGTTATGGAAACAAGAATATACCCCGCATGCACACCCCCGAAAGCGGAGTATGGCTGCCTATATGGCGGGGTAAAAACGGTCATACACGTAAAAAGCCCACTCGCGTATACGAGTGAACATGGGAGTTGAAGCCCACGAACGCAGAAGAAGAAGAAGAATAAGGTTGATGGAGTTTCCCGTCGATCCGACGGATGAGTAGGCAGGCAGGCTTATCTGTCGGTGCGTGTCCTTATATGGGAGAAGAGGCCGATTCTGGATGCGCAGCACTTCCCACAGGTGTTGCAAGGGTGCTTCTCCTTAATGGCCTGTGTTCTCTTGTTTTCAAACGTCTTTGTGCCACTAGAGCACAGCATCCTCCAGCGAGAGCGGTCAAGGGCATCAGTTTCCCAGAAAGCGATATCTATGTCACAGGCTTTGAGGTTTGTCCTCAAGGTGTCCTTGAAGCGCTTGCAGAGACTTCCAAGTTCACGGTGTCCTTCCTTCAGCTGGCCATACAAAAGCATCTTCGGGATCCTGCTGTCTGTCATGCGGACAACGTGTCCTGTCCAGCGTAGCTGGCACTGGATCAGCAGGCTTTCGATGCTGGGCAGGCCGCTTCTCTCTAGGACCTGGAGGTTGGAGACCCTGTCTTGCCACTTTATGCCGAAGATTCTTCGTAGGCATCTCTGGTGAAACTGCTCAAGTTGCTGAATGTGATGGCGATACGTCGTCCATGTTTCACAGCAGTACAACAAGGTGGTCAGCACAACAGCTCTGTCGGGATTGAATAGCGTTACGACACAAATAATTACATCAAACAATCGCTGCAGTGAAACTTAGTGTCAGTTGAAATCCCTACACTGACGAGCGATTAACTCACTCAGTACGGCCAGTCCTCTCTTCTCCTGTACACAGACCCCTCGGATGTCCAGTGGGTGTCTGAATGACCCAACCTTTAGCTTCCGTCGTCAGAATTGTGGTATTCTTTGTCAACATTCACGTCTTCAGTATAAGAGCCTTCCGCTTGCAACATTTTGATGATGGTAATTGGGGTGAAACGCTGCTTACGTCGTCTCTTTCGCCGTTCGTATGCAGAGAGTTAAACTGAAATCAAATGTGCTTCTGACTGATTAAAGTGTATGTGTAACCACAGAAGACATAATCTGGCGGTGAATGATATATAGATTTAGCCGAGAACGAATGCGAATGTTTGTGATGTGTGTGTTGGGGGGGGGGGGGAGAAGTTGGGGGAGGGGGGGGGGGGCGGAGAAGTCGTGTGTGTGTGTGTGTGTGTTAGGAGTGGGGAGGTGTATGTGTGTTTGGGGTGTGGATGTGGTGTATTTATGTATGTATGTATGTATGTATCGAATTTAACTGTTTAACTGCTTGCTTGAATCTTAGTGAACTCAGATCATTGTGGCATAAGTGAGTTGGAATTGCAGTTGCTGGTTTTTGTGGGGTGTTTGTTTTTTCAATGACTACTTTGTGTGTACGTTTCAGTGGTGTAACTTATTTTGCTGAACAACAAGAACAACAAAATAATAGTTAATAAATAAATAAATACCGATGCAAACTCATGAGGATAGAAGTCCAGATACAGAGAACGGCGATTGACATTCTCACCAGTAAGATCTGTCTTATTTCAGTGACAATCATTTTTCCTTTCACTGACGGGGCATAATTATCGGCAATAGTCAAAGGGTTATAAAAAAAAAAAGAAAAAAAAAGAGCGAAGGATGCCGCACACACACACACACACACACACACACACACACACACACACACACACACACACACACACACGCACGCACGCACGCACACACACACACATACACACGCACGCACGCACCCCTACACACACACACACACACACACACACACATCCGCGCGCGTGCGTCTGTCTGAAGCCACGACAGTGACCAGTGGTCAACGCCTATTGAAATCCCCTGCTTGACCAACGGAGCTTGTGTAAATAAGAAACAGGAAAGGCAGAAGAAAGCCCAGTAAAGGGGTGAGGGGGTGGGTACGGGTGTGTAAGGGGGGCGGAGGGGGCAGAGGGGGAAGAAAAGGGTTGAGGATGAGGGTGTGGGGGAAAAGAGGGGCCGGCTAGCCCCTTTTGGCCCAAGACCTTGAGACTGACCTGGACTGACCTTGCCTTGGGCCCGAACCATAATTCCCGGCGCCATCTCCAGGCCCCGTCCCCATCCACCCCCACACTTTTTTTTTTTTTTTTTTTTTTGTCAGACTGCAATTTAGCACCCCAGCACCCCCACACAATGCCCACTCACCACCCCACCCTACCTCAGGACCTGCAGTTTGTTTCTCCAAACTGTCAGCTTTTGAAGTTAAATTTTCGTTCGTTCGTTCGTTCGCGCTCGCGCGTGTGTGTGTGTGTGAATGCAAGTGCGTGTGTGTGTGTGTGTGTGTGTGTGTGTGTGTGTGTGTGTGTGTGTGTGTGTGTGTGAATGCAAGTGCGTGTGTGTGTGTGTGTGTGTGTGTGTGTGTGAATGCAAGTGCGTGTATGTTTGGGACTTGGTTACTGTGCGCGCAGAGATATGTGTGTTTCTGTCTTTGTTCTCTCGAGCTTATGTCTGTCTGTCTGTCTGTCTGTCTGCCTGACCGTCTTTCTGTCTGTCTGTCTATCTGCCTGCCTGTCTGTGTATCTGTCTGTCTGTCTGTCTGTCTGTCTGTCTGTCTGTCTGTCTCTCACTCTTTCCAATGCTTTGTCGTTTTCTCTCAGCTTGTCTCCTGAAATATTATTCTGCTTGTGTGAACAAACCATAGTATCTATACATACGGATTAAAACAACAATAGTAACAACAACAGCAACAAAAGCACAATGCAATTCAGTCAGCAATACTCAGGTGTGGGTTGTTGTTTTTTTTGTTTGTTTGTTTGTTTGGTTTTTTTGTGCATGTTTTAAACCAAGATTCCGTCTTAAGTAAATAGGGACGCCTTCCCAGTTAGGGACTCACGATCACATTCGCACACACAGTCAGTTTAGGGTTAAACAAACGCGCGCGCGCATGTGTGTGTTTGTTATGGCTGAAGTTCGAGAGGGTGGATTGGATGGGTGGGTGGATGAGATGGGGAGGGGGGAGGTGGGGGCGGTAAAAGGGTGCGGGGGATGGAGGGGATGGGTGGGTGTGGGGGTGGGGGGGTGTGGGTAATGGTCAGCGCTCTCCAGGCACATGTGACCTCACTGATGATCAGGTCATCATCTCTCCCTCCGTTCACACCTGTCGCCCCCCTCCACCCCCACCCCCACCCCTTCTCCACCCCTCATCTCCCCTCTCCCCCATCTCTCCTCCTCTCTTCTCTCCTCTCCTCTTCCGTCGTCCTCACATCACCACCACCCACCACCCCACCCACCCGCACTCCACCCCCACCCTCACCCTCACCCCCACACTCACCCCCACCCCCACCCTCACAGTCCTTTTTCCCTCCTTTTCGTTGGCAACTGCAAGTTGTGGAGTCCTTTGTGATGCAGTGCAGTAACAAAACCGGACAACTCGGGCGGCAACAGGACCGTGAATGTGTGTGTGTGTGTGTGTGTGTGTGTGTGTGTGTGTGTGTGTGTGTGTGTGTGTCTGCGTGCGTGTGTGTGTGTGTGTGTGTGTGTGTGTGTGTGTGTGTGTGTGTGTGTGTGTGTGTGTGTGTGTGTCCTTCGAAACACCATCTTTCAAAGTCTTTTCTTAAATGTCGACTCGACAAGAGTATAATCACTGTCCAATATCCGAGAAATCAGAACGAATTTATGAACTGTGGATATCGAATCCAGAAAATAATTTTAACGCGTTCTCGTTTTGGTTTTGTTCGGTATTGCTTTTTGTTTGTCAGGAACATTAAATTTTCTTCTGGATTTTTCTGGGGTTTTCTCTTTTTTCTGAGGACACTGTCGCAATCCCGGAAACAAAGCTTCAAATTCAGCGAGAGAGAGAGAGAGAGAGAGAGAGAGAGAGAGAGTGGTGCTGGGGGAGGGGGAGAGAAAGAGAGAGATTTTTCGGGATTAAATCTTCACCCTCCCTCCCTCCCTTTCCTTCCCGAACTCACTCCTTTTCCAAAGTTTTCCCTCCTCTTCCTTTCATCCCCCTAGACCCCCACCCCCCACCTCCCCCTCCCCACCCTCACTCCCCCACCTCAGACTCTACGTCCTCAGTCCTGAAGTCTTCAACTTCAGTTCAACACTTCATCCTAGTTCAAAACTCCCTCCGCCCCCCCCCCCCCCCCGCCTTCACCCCCCCCTCGCCTCCCCCCCCCCTCCCGCCGCCCAACCTTCTCCCACCACCCTCTGATATCCTCCACACACACATCCCCACTCCCCCCCCCCCCCACCCGCACCACCCTCCAACTCACACCCTCGTTTTTCTCTCCATTTTCTTGAACCAGCTGAAAGACTGCCCACTCTTTTCATCTTAAAAGATGACCCCCCCCCCCCCCCCCCCCCGCTCAACCCTCCCCTCTCCCTTCCCTCTCCGCCACCACCCTCACTACTCCCACCGCCACCACCACCAACCACCACTCCTTTCTTTCTTCCTCCTGAGCTGGCCAGAACAACCCCCTCCCCCCCCCCCCCCACACACACACACCCTCACCCCCTTACCACCTCCACCTCTTTCCATCACACTTCCTCCAACCCCTTCTTCTTCTTCGTCTGTCTCCAAGTGAAGACAGCTATCCTGACCTGTCGCAACCGCTGCAGCACCTGTGGGGGAAGGGAGGGGGGGGGGGGGTTGAAGGGATAGAGGGGTAGGAGGGAGGGAAGAAGGGGTGTGGGGGAGGGGGTTAAAGGCACAAGTCGGTGGGGTAGGGGGATATGGGTGGGTGGGGGATGGGGAGGAGTGATGGGGGGGAGCCACTGGGCAAGCCAAGCCTGGCTGCAGCACACCCAGAACATCAACTTGTGAACAACAATACTCAATCAAACTGTCCAGCTTTCTTTCTGTTTCTTCTCCTCCACCCCCCACCCCCCTTCTTTTCTTTCTTTCTTTCTTCCTTTCTTTTCCTCTCTCTCCCAGGTCTCTAAATCCTCCTCCTGCTCCCCCACCCCCTTTTTTTGGGGGGAGGAAGAAACCTTCTATACCCATAGCAGCACAGATGGCAAACACTAGACTGCTTGAAAAACTTTCTTTCTTTCTATCCTTCTAAGACATTCAGATTTTTTTTCGGAAGAAAACAGGATAAAAAAAAAAGGCCCGATCTCCTTTTCCGGTCGGTGTGTTATTATGATGGTGATAAATGCGAGGAAAGGGAAAACTACTATGTTTGCTTTGCTTCGTTTCACGTGCACGATTCGCTGCTGTCAGCAATACCGGTGAAGATGAATCGCTGCAGGAAAGGTACCCATCCAGCCGGCTTCTGCTTGCT
Source organism: Babylonia areolata (assembly GCF_041734735.1). Lineage (NCBI taxonomy): Eukaryota > Metazoa > Mollusca > Gastropoda > Neogastropoda > Buccinidae > Babylonia > Babylonia areolata. The sequence continues at coordinate 78,012,552 of NC_134876.1, read as the reverse complement.
GCAGCTAGCAATTGGGAAAGTCGCCATCATAAACGGATGTTGGGGTTTCCGAGCGTCTTGGTGGACTGAGGAGCAAAGTAAAAAAAAAAAAAGTGGGGAAGGAAGTGTGTGTGTGTGGGGTGTGGGGTGGGGGGGTGGGGGGGGGGGGGAGGGTTGCAGTGAGAGGGTAGAGGTTGGTTGGCGGGGAGGATGATGGGGGAGAAGTGGTCATTGAGAGAGAAAGTTTCTGTTTTGTCGCTTGTTCTTTGTCTTTTTTTTTGTCTTTTTTTTTTCCCCCTTTTTTTTTTTTGTCAGGGGCACACAGTAAATGACTCAAATAGTATTTATTATTCATTGTCTGGTTTTGAATCTTAGGGGTAGAGTTTAGGGAGGCCTGGGGGTGGATGGGGTGGGTGGGGTGGTGGTAGGGGGAAGGGTGTTGGAGGGAGGGGTGGGGTTGGGCGGTGAGTCGCAGAAGTACAAAAGGGGCAGAAATGAAGTTCCGGGTTTTGATTGATATACCTGAGGTGTTTTTGTTTTTTGGGGTTTTTTTTTGTTTTGTTTTTTTGCTGGGAGCTAAATGTTTGCCTATACGATGTAGTTTTCAGGGAAGAGCGTGTGGCATTATTCTGCAGAATCAGCGCAGCAGTTTTATTGTTGTTTGTTTGTTTGTCATTTGTTTGTTTGGTTGGTTGTTGTTTTTGTTTGTTTTTCTGTTTGTCAATTCTTTTTTTTGTTGTTGTTGTTGTTGTTGTTTTACATTGTTTTGTTTTGCTGAACACTCTAACAAACACAGTTTGGATTCTGTAAACAAAAACTAAAAAATTCTTAACTGGGAAGTGATAGTGTATGCTTCATCAACCGACATGTTGAAATTGAAGTGCCACGTGTGAGCACAGTGTAAGCTGTAAGCTTGTTGATGCTCCTTTGTCTTTGTTTGCATTGTGATCCTGTGTACTGTTGGACGATCAAAGATTATCTGAACCAACTGGGAAGCTTGAGGAGTGAGGGGGTGCATGTTGCTTCAGAATCTTTTTTTTTTTTTTGTTGTTGTTGTTGTTGTTGTTGTTTTTGTTTTCTTTTCTTTCCGCAGTTTACTAAATGTTGATAAGATTAGGATATATCGTTTCTTTTTGTTCAATTTTTTGGGGGGGTGGGGAGTGGCGTGGGGGGTGGTGGTGGTCGTATGGAGGATCGGCGTTCTAATTTTGGTTGATTTTATGTGTTCTTGAGTTGGGCACGTTGATTTTGAGACGATTTTTGACTCCTCCATGCTCCAACATAGATTGAAGAATTATTAAAACTTGAAACTTGTTTAAAAGGGGGGGGGGGGGGGGGGCGGCGTTGAGAGAGACACGCAAACAGAGACACTGACACTAGTTCCTGAGCAAGCCACAGCCCCATTTAATGGAGGTTCACATTCGACAAGAGAGAGACAGACACAGAGAGAGAGAGAGTGGGAGGGAGGGAGCGAGAGACAGACAGACAGACAGAGGCAAACAGAGAGAGAGAATCTTTCCTCTAGTGACACAGCCGTCCCCCCACATTATTACATTGGTAACAGAGAAGAACAAATTCATCATTGTAGACTTCGCTTAAATATGAGTAATCTTAACCAAGATTTGTTTGATCGTCATCTTCGACTGGATACAAATTGTTCTTGTGGATATCCTGCAGAAACAGTTGAACACTTTCTTTTACACTGCCCAAATTACAACAATATAAGAGAGAATACAATTGCTACTCTCCCTGCAAATAGTACAAACTTAAATACGTTATTACGAGGTGACCGAGTTATTAGTTCCCTTGAGAATGAACACATATTCTTGACTGTACAAGACTTTATTGAACAATCAAAAAGATTCAAGTCTTAAAAGATTCACAATGAAATATTCTCTGCAGTTATAGTGAACAGTTATTTTGATGAATGGCCCCGGTTTCCCTCTGTAAACTCTCTCTCTCTCTCTCTCTCTCTCTCCTTCTCCCATTGCATTACTCCTTAGGTGATGTTCACTTTCCAGTGTGTTATTATTGTTGCTACTATGTTAGTATTAGTATTATCATTAATATTTTCATTGTTGTTGTTGTCAGTGGTAGTTGCGGTAATAGTAGTTTGGGGTTTTTTTGTGGTGTTTTTGTTGTTGTTGTTTTTTCTTGTTTAGTTTAGTTTTGTCTTGCACTTCAACCTTCTTTTCATTGTCAAATAATGTATTTTCGCCATTGCGTTTATGTATTGCTTGTTGCATATGAACGAGCACGATATAAGCTCATGCTTGTTGTTGCTCAAGTCTTATTAATTGAACGCTGTATTGTACCTTGTTTCTTGATATTAAAAAATGTTTAAACCAGAGAGAGAGAGAGGAAGCGACAGAGACAAAAAGAGCTAAGACTTTTGATGACTTTTCCACACAGCTTGCCTATGAAGTTGATACAACCGTAAAGTTAAGTCACACGTGCAGACTTCCTTCCCACTTGCTTTGAACTGAACAGCTCAGCGACCAGATCGATATCTGAGCTATAAACAACCGATGGGTTTCCAAGCCCCGAAATGCTCTCTTCGGGGTCGACTGGTGTTGCAAGCGATAAAACTTGATTTGATTAACCACACACGGGTGTATGATACACAAGGATCAGTCAGATGAGACGATAAACCGAAGTGCCGTGTGTGCAGCATGCACTTAGCGCACGGGAGAGAACCTACGGCAACAAAATTGTCGCCCTTTACAATTTGTGTGTGTGTGTGTGTGGGTGTGTGTGTGTGTGTGTGTGTGTGGAAAACTCCACTTTGATCATATAACAAGCATGCACGCACATACGAAAAAACAAAGAAACAAACAAAAACAAACAAACAAAAAAACTACGTATATATTGGTGATACCGCATTGTGGCAAAACATCTTCCCCAGGAATAGCACTCCGAATTTCACACAAAGAAATCTATTGTGACAACAACAACACAGAGAGAGAGAGAGAGAGAGAGAGAGAGAGAATAAAATAGATGAATCAAAGAGAAAGGGAATGGAATAGTGCCACGGGGACCATAGTGAGGGAACAGGATGTGACCTTCAGACAGAAATGGTGCCAGTTCATTGAGCTGAACTTTTCTCTGTGGATTCATCATGAGCTAAATATACATAATGAAATCCAAACCAGCTTTCAGATGGTTTATTGAAACGCGAACAGTGTTATGTACATGCACTGAGTCACGAAAGCGAAATATGCCTGCCTCCATTGTGAAGAAGAAGAAGAAGAAGAAGAAGAAGATTAGCAAAACGAGTTATAACAAATATTAAAAAAAACACACAAACACACACACGCGCGCGCGCACGCACAAACACACACACGTACGCACGCACGCACGTACACACACCAAACAAAACCATGCAAATAAATTCAAAACGAGCATCTTATTTCTTCTCCTTTTTTTTTTTTTTTTTTTTTAATTCAACACAATTATGTTCAACTGCCAGAAATCAATACCACTGCCCCCCGCCCTCCTCCGACCCCCACCCCCAGCCCTCCCGAAACCTCCCCACACCCACAGCTCCCCTCCCCACCACCACCCCTCTCCCCGCCCTATCCCCCTTCAAGATGCCACGAAATATCCGCTACTTCTATTAAAAAAAAAAAAAAAGAGAGAGAAAAAATGTAAATGAAACGACTGTCGGTGAAGTGGTCAAGCCAGCTGACAAAGAAAGCTGTCCCAGTCAGTAGTCAAGATGGACGGGCATCTCTGTCCAGGTGTCAACCTCCGCCTCAGAGAAAGGGGACCAGGGGGCTGTGTCTTCTTCCTTGGCAGCTGCCCTCTCTCTGACGTGGACGGTAAGTTATGACGGCGCTTGTCCAGTTGGTCAGCGGCTCTGCCAGCCAACCCTTCCCCCCCCACACACTCCCACCCCCCCCCCCCCCCCCACACACACACACACCCTCAGGGTATCGGGGTTTTGGCATTTCCCAGCACGGGTGGGAGGAGGTCAGGCCATCTCTATATTTTTGTTTGTTCGTCTCCTCTAGGGTGGATCAGTAGCTTCAAAAGTTGTAAATTTTAGATTTGTATTCAGATAGGACAGATGATGGTAACGTGGTAAATTTAATGTTAACCACTTTTGTGTGAATTTACTCTTTCTAGTTGTTGTTGATGTTGATGATGTTTTTTTGTTTGTTTTTTTGTTGTTGGTGTTTTTTTGTATGAGTGTGTTTTTGTGTGTGTTTTTTTTCCGGAAGATCTAGCGTCAAATAGAACTGTGGACATGTTTTAAGAACGGTTTTAAAATAGTGATTTTAATAGCATTAAAAAAAATAAAATGTCGGATTCCAAAGAGTTTCTCTCTCTCTCTCTCTCTCTCTCTCTCTCTCTCTCTCTCTCTCTCTCTCTCTCTCTCTCTCTCTCTCTCTCTTAACGTTCTATCCATTGGAATAGAGAAGCCACAAGCAATCACAAATGGATTTTAAAACAACATACAAATCAAAGTATTCTCTTGTGATTTTCCCCTTGCCCTTTGGTTTATTGGGTCACCCATTTCTTCTTGTTGTTCTTGTTCTTGTTCTTCTTCTTCTTCTTCTTCTTCTTCTAATATTCCTCCTCCTCCTCCTCCTCCTCCTCCTCCTCCTTCTTCTTCGTTCGTGAGCTGCACCTCCCACGCCCACTTCTCTGCAAGGACTTTTGTGTGCATGACTTCTGTTTTTACCGCCCCCCTCCCCGAACCGCCGAAATCTGGGCAGCCATACTCCGTTTTTCGAGGGGTGGGGGCATGTGGGTGGGGTGTAGGAGGTGAAACTCGAACAAGACATTCGCATTTTGACTGCCATGGATCCACCATACATGGCTCCGGTCCGTCAGCCCCCGAGGGGACAGCAGTGGTCAGTCGGTCGGCGGTCACTCCATGCTGAGGCACTTCAGCACCACATCATGTCACACCCCCAAAGACGCCGGTCACGGGACTGTCCATCACCCAGGACCCCCCCTTCGGAGGGAGAAAGCCCTCACGAGGCGCGCGCGCGCGCTTTTGTCGCCCTTAGCCCTTTTTGTCCAGCTCCCCGGGGACTCTCTCGCACGCGCCAGTTACGTTCCTTGCCCACAATGCCAGGGACAGAGAACCGGGGAACAAAAAGGGGGAGGTAACGAGAGGGATGATGCGGAAGAAAAAGGAGAAGGACAAAAAAAAAGAAAAAAAAAGGCCAGGGACAAAAGAGGAAGAAATGGGATTTGGGAGGGCGGAAGGAGGGGGGAGAGTGTAGTGTAGTGTAGGGGGAGGTGTTGGAGGGAAGAGGGTGGGGGGGAGGAGAGAAGGAGAAAATCCAGGAGGAGGGTGGGGGGGAGGTGATGAAAAAGAGTGGTGATGAGTGGTGTGGGGGGGGGGGGCTTGGAGGGAGGTGGTGTGGGGGAGAGGGGCGGATGCAGATGACTGACCAGTTGCAAGGCCGCGATGATGTGTGAGTGAGGTGGGACAGCATGCATAGCTCTGCAGAGCACGACGAAGCACAGTGATGGACTGTCCTCAGTGTGCTGGAATCTGCTGCTTCTGGGATTCCTTCCAGTTTCATATTTCTTTTCTTTTCTTTTCTTTTAATCACAACAGATTTCTCTGTGCTCTCCCCAGGGAGAGCGCGTCGCTACACTACAGCGCCACCCTTTTTTTTCTTTTTCTTTTTTGTATTTTTTTCCTGCTTGCAGTTTTATTTGCTTTTCCTATCGAAGTGGATTTTTCCTACAGAATTTTGCCAAGTACAACCCTTTTGT
>NC_134876.1:77984334-78004334 GCF_041734735.1 Babylonia areolata | reverse complement strand
ATTGTCTGTCTGTCTGTCTGTCTGTCTGTCTGGTGTCGTGGCATTGGTTTAAGGTGGTCTGTGGAAGGCGTTGTTCTGTGTGTGTGTGTGTGTGTGTGTGTGTGTGAGGAGGAGGTGGCGGGGTGGGGGGGGGGAGAGAGAGAAGGGTTCGGAAGTGGGGGTGGTGGTGGGGGCGGGGGTGGGGGTGGGGTGCTGTGGAGTGGGAAGGAGATTGAGGGGTGGTGTGTTGATGGTGCTTCATGATGTGGCTGTGTCTGTGGATGGATGCTGTTTTGAGGTCAGCCACAATGGCGCATCTTCACGGGTCGTTAGGTTGAGGAGAGGCAAGAGCGAAAGACAGATAGCGGGACAGAGAGAGAGAGAGAGAGAGAGAGAGAAAGGGAAGAAGGGCGTACACACACACACGCGCGCTGGCGCGAGCGCGCGCACGCACGCACGCACACACACACACACACACACACACACACACACACACGTCTGCCACGCCCCGCGCGTGCGGACACACATATTTCATGTGTGCACTCATGCACACACAAACACGCACACGGACACGCACGCGCACGCGCGCACACACAAAAAAGGTGTCAAGAATAAAAACAGAAAACTAAACTTTTGACCCCATTTGGGACATGTGTGATGAACCTTTGTTAGATACGCATTGATCAAGTCAGTTGCTGGAAACAGTAGTAGTCAGATGAGCAATTGGTTTAACGAGTGATAACACACACTCACACACACACACACACACACACACACACACACGGCGCGCACGCACACACACACACACACACACACACACACACACACACACACATACACACACACACACACACACACACACACACACACACACACACACACACACGCCGGATTTCCCTTTCATTGTTTCTTTCTTTCTGCAATGTCAGTCTCCTCTTTACCGTCCGAAAAAAAAAAAAAAAAAAAAAATATATATATATATATATATATATATATATACATGTATATATGTAGAATTTTGCCATAGAAAACTTATTTTGATTAAGAGCGATAAGTGCATGCTGGACACGGGACCTCGATTTATTATCTCATCCGAATGACTAACACCCAGATCACCCATTCAAGGTCAGCAGATGGTGGTGGGGTGGGGAGAGGAATTGGAACCCCAGTGACGGGCGCAATAGCCGAGTGGTTAAAGCGCTGGACTTTCAATCTGAGGGTCCCGGGTTCGAATCTCGGTAACGGCGCCTGGTGGGTAAAGGGTGGAGATTTTTCCGATCTCCCAGGTCAACATATGTGCAGACCTGCTAGTGCCTGAACCCCCTTCGTGTGTATACGCAAGCAGAAGATCAAATACGCACGTTAACGATCCTGTAACCCATGTCAGCATTCAGTGGGTTATGGAAACAAGAACATACCCAGCATGCACACTCCCGAAAACGGAGTATGGCTGCCTACATGGCGGAGTAAAAACGGTCATACACGTAAAAGCCCACTCGTGTACATACGAGTGAACGTGGGAGTTGCAGCCCACGAACGCAGAAGACGAAGAAGAAGCAGGAACCCCAGTCCGTATAGAAGACACGAACCTCTGGACGCACATTCCCTAGCTGGGTGTATTACCACTATGCCACCGATCCATGAAGGACAACGACAAGAAAACAAAACAACAACAACAACAACAACAACAACAACAATAATAATAATAATAATAATAATGATGATAACAGACCAGTTCTGAACAGATGTTTAAACAATTTGACACACTATATACAGTATACAATTTTTGCAAAACACAAAACACCAAGTACATTGTTCATAAGTTATTGATTTATTTGCTGCGATATATATATATATATATATATATATATATATATAAACAAAACTTAAATCAATAATTTTCTATATGTAACACACAAACGCGCGCACGCGCGCCCGCACACACACACACACACACACACACACACACACACGCACGCACACACACTTTCACTTACTCACAAGCGTACACAGTAGTTTCTTCCTCCCCCCACCCCACCCCCACCCCACCCCCAACCCGCCCACTCCCCCTCCCTCGATATTTTTCCTACCCTCGTCTAATACCACTTACAGTGAAAAGACGTTCAACTAAAGAACGAACGAACAATTTGGCATTCTTCCCGTCTCTCTCCCCCCCACTTCCCCCTCTCTCCATCCCCCTCCCCCGTGCCCCCCTCCCCCGTGCCCCCCCTACCCCCCACCCCCCCCGGCCCCCCCCCGCTCCCCCTCATCGCTTCATACCTCCTCCATTTTCCCTTGCACTGTGATTTTTTTGTTTATTTGTTTGTTTTCTAAGTAACTTCATATTGCTCTGTGTTAATGTCTACACAAAACACCAAGTACTTTTTATCCATAAGTTATTGATTTATTTGCTGCGATATTCAGAAGTCACTGAGCCTTTGTTTCTGTTTGTCCGTCTCTCAGTCTTTCCCTCCTTCCCTCCCTCCTTATCTCTTCCGCCTCCTCTCCCCTCCCCCTCCCCCTAACCCCCACCCCACCCCCTCCACACCCACACCCTCCCCTCCGCACCCCCCCCCACCCACACACACACACACACACATCAGTACTGCAAAATGACACGACAGCTCACTTCATTCAACTCACAAAATGATGTTTACACAGAATCAATATACCCGGGTCATTGAATTCCGATTAATTTCTCTGTCCACGTGTCATCATGTCTTTAGATCATAAAGGAAACGCGGGATTTCCCTTTCTTAGTTTCTTCCTTCCCTTACTTTCTGCAATGTCAGTCTCCTCTTCACCGTCAGACTCCGTTCCAGCGAGACAGAGACAGAGGGAGAGAGAGAGAGAAAAGAAAGAGATGTCAATGGAGAGAGAGCAAGGGTGGGGGGGGGGGGAGGGTTGGGGGGGGGGGGGGCGGAGAGTAAAAGACCCGCATTGCATACACATGTATATGGGTCCAGTGATTCTTCTTTTCACCAAAGCAGCGTCCAAAGCATTTCTTGTCATTCAGGGTTGTTGCTGTTTTTTCTTTTGTTTTGTTTTTGTTTTTTATTTATTTATTTTTTTTAGGGTGTAGGGGTCGGGGTGTGGATTGCTTTGTTTTTTCCTGACAGCCCTTAGAACACAATGTGAGGGGGTGCTGAAGTATTACTATTATCATCTGCCTGAAGAATAGATTATAATTATTGACATAGCGCTGACGGGCGCAATAGCCGAGTGGTTAGAGCGTTGGACTTTCAATCTGAGGGTCCCGGGTTCGAATCACGGTGACGGCGTCTGGTGGGTGAAGGGTGGAGATTTTTACGATCTCCCAGGTCAACATATGTGCAGACCTGCTAGTGCCTGAACCCCCTTCGTGTGTATATGCAAGCAGAAGATCAAATACGCACGTTAAAGATCCCGTAATCCATGTCAGCTTTCTGTGGGTTATGGAAGCAAGAACATACCCTGCATGCACACCCCCGAAAACGGAGTATGGCTGCATACATGGCGGGGTAAAAACGGTCATACACGTAAAAGCCCACTCGTGTGCATACGAGTGAACGTGGGAGCTGCAGCCTACGAACGAAGAAGAAGAAGAAGAAGAAGACATAGCGCTGGTTGTCTCCAAACAACTGCCTTCTCCTCTTCCTACTCCTCCCCTCCTCCTTCTCCTCCTCCTCCTCCCTCTTCTTCTTCTTCTTCTTCTTCTTCTCCTCCTCCTCCTTCTTCTTATCATCATCATTTATAATTCAAACTACTGTACTGCTGTATCTACTTGATTAAAGATCTTTCACATAAAAGTGAAAAAAAGAAAAAGAACGACGTGTGTGTGTGTGTGTGTGTGTGTGTGTGTGTGTGTGTGTGTGCGTGCGTGCGTGCATGCGTGTGTGGCGGTGTGTGTGGTGTGATGTGTGTGTGTGTGTGTGTGTGTGTGTGTGTGTGCGTGTATGTGTGTGTGTATGAAAGATAGAGAGAGAGAGAAAGACAGACAGACAGACAGTGTGTGTGTGTGTGTGTGTGTGTGTGTGTGTGTGTGTGTGTGTCTGAGAGAGAGAGAGAGAGAGAGAGAGAGAGAGAGAGTATCCACAATTACGTGTGTTATAATGTTTTTGTTTTCTTTTCGTTATCTATCTGCCATCAGTGGAATATTCCAGTAATTCTTCTCATCCATTTCTCTTCCTTTATCAATGTTCATGTTTTGTTTTTTTAAATGAGCAGACTTGTTAAGGGGCCTTCATTGTGCATAATTCTTTACCCGTTAACGATCCAGTCAATCAATCTTCTTCTTCTTCTTCTTCTTCTTCTTCTTCTTCTTCTTCTTCTTCTTCTTCCCCTTTGTGCTGTTTTGATTTCATCTCAGTTTATATGTCTTTTTATTTTATTTTCCCTTCATTTTCTGTGAAAGATTTTTTAATCAAGTGAATACAGTAGTGCAGTACTTTGTATTCAAAAGTGAAATTTTCCTGGAGGTGGCTTAGTTCCAGAGTACTCGGTTGTCGATTTTCGGTCTTGTAAGTATGATCGAAATGCTGTAGCCTACTAAAATGTAATGTCAATTGTTTCGTACGCTGAAAAACAGAACCTTCATTGTAAGGTGAAAGAAATGCATAAAAGAAAGAGAAGAATGTGTGCGTGTCTGTGTGAGGGTTGGTGCAGGAGATGTGTGTGTGTGTGTGCATGTGTGTGTGTGTGTGTGTGTGCGCGCGCGTGCGTGCGTGTGCGTGTGTGTGTATGTGCGTGCGTGCATGTGTGTGTGTGCTTGTGCGTGCGTGCGTGCGTGCGTGCATGTGTGTGTGTGTGTTTGTGTGTGTTTTGAAAAGAAAAAAGAGAGGTAGACACACAAGAGAAAGTCTTACTTTCATGAAGATTAAACAATTTTTACAGTTAGGATTTACTTACAAGAAAACAAAAAGAAAATTGGACGTTAAACAACACTCAAGATACCAAGGTCGAATACGAATTATGAACGGTAAAACACTGAGAATCGCACACTGGCACACGCATGCATAGACGCACACATAAAGTACACAGACAGACAGACAGACAGACAGACAGACATACCGAAACAGTGACAGACTGAGAGAAACAGATTACAATTCCCTCCCCACCCCCCCCACCCAACCCCGTTCCCCAAACCACCCTTCCCTGCGCGCCGCCAACATTGGATATGTGAAAATATACCCGCACATCATTTTATTAAAGCATTTGATGCATGCACAGTGTCCATTGTTTAAGCCTGGATTAAGACCAAAATTATTATTATTATTATTATTATTATTATTATTGTTGTTGTTGTTGTTGTTGTTGTTGTTGTTTTGTTATTATCATTATTTGTATTTGTTTTTATCACAACAGATTTCTCTGTGAAATTCGGGCTGCTCTCCCCAGGGAGAGCGCGTCGCCGCACTACAGCGCCACCCCCTTTGTTTTCTTTTTTTTTTTTTTCCTGCGTGCAGTTTTATTTGGGTTTTTTTCTATCGAAGTGGATTTTTCTACAGAATTTTGCCAGGTACAACCCTTTTGTTGACGTGGGTTCTTTTACGTGCGCTAAGTGCATGCTGCACATGGGACCTCGGTTTATCGTCTCATCCGAATGACTAGTTATTATTATTATTATTATTATTATTATTATTATTATTATTATCACATCGTACCTATTCTAGTAGCGACAGAAGAAGCAATAATAGTACACTGACCAGTTAGTCAGTATTGGGTGGCGCTCTCAGTGCAGCGTCGCGCTCTCCCTAGGGAGAGCAGCCCGAATTTCACACAGAGAAATCTGTTGTGACAGAGAGTAATACAAATACAAATTATTATGACAGCTTTACACAAATCGCCAAATTCAGACACCGAAAAACAAGACTCACCACTCAAAGAAAGAAAGAAAGAAGAATTACCACCATCATCATTATCATTATGATGATGATGTCATTCTTATTCTTATTGTTTTGTTGTTGCTGTTGTTGTTACTGCTGCTGCTTCAGCTGTTGTTGCTGCTGTTATTATTACTATTGATATCACCATCATTATTACTATTATTATTACTATCATTATTATGATCATTATCATCATCACCATTATCATCATATGAACGACAGTCACAACAATCATCAGTCCTGAAGCAGCTCAACAACCACCTTTGTTTCAACAATCTCATCCACCATTTCATTCTGCCTATCGTGCTGACCACAGCACCGAAACCACTCTCCTCCACATCCTGAATAATCTACTGCTGGCGTCCGGAAAAAAATCCCTTCTCACTCTTCTCGACTTGTCAGCCGCCTTTGACACGCGCCATATAAATATAACAATAATAATAATAATGATAATAATAACCGTGAATTCTCGCGCGCGGAAAGGCAGCTTTCAGCACAGTGCATCGCATGATGCAGTCCTAAAAGTGTACTTTGTCGACGGGTGCTAATGAACCCACCAAGAATAATTAACCATCTAGTAGTACGTTTGCGCACGGTTCTGCACGCGCTCGTCAGTGATAGAGTTTGGTCATCATATCCAACATCCAAAGATCCCGCTCAACGATAAAAGAAAGGAAAAAGAAAAAGGAAAACAGGTCCTTTCGGATTTTTCCCTTGAAACGTGGCTGTCGTTAAAGAGCTCCGGGTTCAAAAAAATAATAATAATTGAGAGTGGAAAGGGGGAAGGAAGGTGGGGGGTAGGGGGGTGGCGGGGGCTGGAAGTGGGGGGGGGGGAGATGGAACAATAGCAAGTGGGAGGGGTAAGGCGGCGAGGATCTTTGATAGCTTTCAACCCTAGAGAGGAGGTTGAGCTGTGGAAGAACCGAACTAGGGGCTGGCACATCTGTTCACCCCAAAAACCGAACTGACGAACGAAAGTCCTTCTCCTTCCTCTCCTCCTCCTCCTCCTTCTTCTTCTACTACTTCTTCTTCTCGCTCGCTCGCTCGCTCTCTCAAACCTCGGCAGATGGCGACTACAGCGGCCGGGAATCTAATTATACCTGCCGACTCCCCTACCCTCCCCTCCTCCCTTCCCGCTCTCCACGCCCTCCCACCTCCCCTCCTCCCCACACTCCCAACCTCCCCTCTCTCCCTCTCGCCTCAAGAGGTTGTGGGGGTTCCACGTCCGCACAAAACAACTCGCTGCTCAAGACCCAGCCCCCCTTCTTGTAGTTTTAATTGTGGCGAGAAGAAAAAAGTCGACGTTTTTCAGCCCGCCTCTTGTGGTGGGTGGCAAGTGCATGCCCTCCTCCCCATCCCACCCCCCACCTATCCACCCCCTTTCCTTACACCGAAAAGAACACGATGCAGGTTCAACTCCACTCAGTGACTGCAGGTCGCGTGGGTGACAGGGTCTTGGTCTGCCCGGGGCCCAAGCTTTGACCCTTTGCTGCCCAGCTGGACAAGTCTTCTGTTCCGAATGGGAGGTGTAAGGGTGTGTGGGAGATCCGATGTTGAAGAGAAACACTCTTTCGTGCTCTGTCCGCCCTCACCTCCCTTTCTTGTCTTTCCGATGCTCCATTGTGCACGGGGCACGGGAGGGGAGTGTTGGGGTTGGGTGCTAGGACGCCGGATAAGTGTTTGGAAAAGAAAATATATCATTGACTGATCCCCCACCCCCGTCCTCAAACTACTGGACGGTGTTTATCCTCCTTGTCAACTCCACCCCACACGCTCCCCCTCGCCCCCCCCCCCCCACACACACACCCTTAAGCCCCCTCCTCTGCAGGCACGGGTCAGGCCCGGGTGGATTAGGAAGGATGGGGGGTGTGGGGGTGTGTGAGAGCGGGTGGTGGCCGGGTGAGAAAGAAAACAAACACTGACGAGTCCGGCCCTAAGGGGAGGAGTTTTGGTCGGGAAATAGAAGAGAAATTTCACGGATTAAAAGAACAAATCGTACCGGCTCTCCTCAGTGGACCTTCACTAAATTTTGCCGCCGCGTGGGTGGGGTAGGGGATATGATGGGGGGCCTGGGGGGGGGGGGGGGTTCGCGTCAGTTTCCGGTCTCCTGGTTTTCCGGTCAAACGGTGTAGAGAAGGAGTGCATACACTGGTTAGTACCCAGGGTGTCGGCCACTGATAATTCAGAGGTCCCTCATTGCCAACACGCACACACACACACACAGGGGCAAAAAGCACAGCGTGGCCAGATGGGACAGGGAAGTTTCACAAACATCACCGCGTCGGGATCGATTTGTAGAAGAGAGGGAGAGGAGAGTGGAGAGTTGGGGGGGTGGGAGCGGCGTTTACCAAAAAGCTGAGTATCGTCTTTATTGTGTCTTCCACTCACTTTTCTCCTCGTTTGGCTTATCTCCAGATTAATGGCGGGGCCCGGCTCGTGGAGAGCACGTGGCGCCACGCGCGGCACCGACTGGCATCCCGCGCCACTCGTACTCCGCGGAGCTTGTCCCCCTTGTTACAGCCACACGTGCAACGCGAAAAACGAGTTCGCAGGTAAACATAACTCTGGACGCTACACGACTGCATTTACCTCCCTTGGCCCACCGTGGCTTGTTTTTTTTGTTGTTGTTTTTTTTTTTTGTTTTGTTGTGTGTGTGTGTGTGTTTTGGTTAGAGGAGTTGGGGGTTGGAGGGAGGATGGCATCAGTGGGTGAGGGGGGGGGAGGGTAGGGGGGGGGGGGCGGTGCCGAGGGCATAAACCTGCAGGCAAGAGGATGGAACAAAGTGCCGGCTTACGTCCTGGAAGTGTGCCGAACCCTCACTCCTGGTCCAAAGAACATGCCAATGTCCGGTGTGTGTGTGTGTGTGTGTGTGTGTGTGTGTGTGATGTGTGTGTGCGTGTGTGGCGGCAGGTCGCAGCGCCCAGCTCTTCCTAACCAGCCTCCATAAAACGTGACAGGCTGAGAGCAGGTTCCGTCACGCATGGTGGGTAATGATTGTGGAAATCACCTCCCCGACGATGGTTTCCGCCCTCACTCACTATACAGACAGCCATCGTTCAGTTGGGGTCCGTCACCACCACCATCACCACCACCACCACCACCGTCACTACCGCCGCCGCCACGGCCGACCAGGGGCTTTGTTGTGGTGAAAGGGCTCTGGTTGTTTTTTGTTGTTGTTGTTTTCATCGTTCAATGAGAACATGTTTGACTGTGGCTGATTGGGCTATAACTTGATTCATTCCCAGCCACTGTCACTTTGCCGTACACGCGTTAATTGTTATTATTATCATTACTTTTTTTTTCTTTAAGAGCAGGAAGACAGATGCGTTAATTGTGAACGTGAGGGGAGGAAAACAATGACAAAACAAAACCAAAAAAAAAGGCGGTCATGCTCCAGATTTATTTTATTGCTGACCGCAAACAAAAAGTATGGTTCAAAAGCTTTCAACAACACGCTATTCTGACGGCTATAAACGACACAGGACAGGCGCGTGTCTTCGGTGAAATATTCCTTTGTTGAAGCACACAAAGAATACAACGAAACGCACAGGTTGGCCCGAAAGCAAATCTGTGGGATGAAATATTGTTGTGGACGTTTGGGTGAGAGATCGAAAACGCGATGGATAAAAAAGGAACGTCAATATTGACAGAGTTATTGTTCTGTTGAAACCGGTCGCGGTTCTCACATGGAACTGTGGCAGGTTATGTTCTTTGTTTTAACAGTTAATTTATTTGGTAATTAAATCAAAAACCAGAAAGTTAACTGTCTACAACGGTGCTTGTTATTTTATAGAAACGGAAATAAAATGATATTAGGAGTCGTGAAGGGGTGTGAGTAAGTCAACAACAACAACAATTATAAACGATGCATGCACACGCACGGACACACACGCAACACACACACACAGTTGTTACACTGAATCATAATGTAATAGTATCTTACCCACATGTTTTTCTTTTTACATAATAATTGATGTGTGCATGGTGATAAGTGAAGGGTGTGTCAGTTGTTTTTTTGTTGTTGTTTTTTTTATTTTTTGTTTTTTTGTTTTTCTTTTCTCTTTGATTTTTGCTGACGGGCATTTTATTTTAAGTGAGCCTAAAGAAAATTTTCTGTTTTTGGTTGAAGCAGATAATAAAGTATTTTGAATTGAACTGAATTGAATTGATATCAACAGCAGCAACGGTATGTCTTTACTGTCCAGCTGAAAATGTTTAAGTTGTCGTCAGTCACCTCTACTGTTGTTATGACAAAACTACATCCAATTCATCGCACTTATGAAAGAGACAGCATCACAGTCCACAAACAGAAATCCAATATAATGGTTTAAATAATCTTTAATTGTTCAGCAATACACATGATTACAATGCAATGGATGACAAAAGAGCATCAACAAGCTTAAAGCTTATACTGTGCTCACAACGTTGCACTTCAATTTTATCATGGCGGCTGATGAACCATATTATCAATTGTATCAAATAGCATTCATAAACAGTAAGTAATGAAATAATGAAGTGCAACGTTGCGAGCACAGTATAAGCTTTAAGCTTGTTGATGCTCTTTTGTTTAGTCATTCATTGCATTGTAATCATGTGCATTGTTGAATAATTAAAGATTATTTAAACCAAATAATGGGATAAAACAAATAAACAAACAATACATAATATAGTAAAATAATGCTAATATCAATATTAACATGAGATTAAATTTATTATCACCAGAGTAATCGGCCTGGTAGAAGAGAAACACGAAGGGAAAAAAAAAGTTGTCGTTAGTAGGGGGCTTAGTAGGTGGTGTTCTGAGTACGTTAAAACAGGCACCACTGAACACCACCGAAGTGACTCAGCAGCAGTGCAGGGTCTCCTCTGGTGTGTGACCTCCTGGCGACCTAACATGGATGGTTCCCTGTGGACTGCCGACGCTGGAACTGTGATGGACGAACCCGGGTGTGGCCGTGTATGGGGGAATCTAAATGAGCGGCGTGGGAGTAATGCCACTGAAACGGTGCAGATGATGGGGCAGCAAAAAAAAAAAGGGGGGGGGGGAGAAGAAAATTTAGAAGAATGGTGGGTAAATCCAGTGTAATGTTACCCAAAGAAAATGAATGGCAAAAGTATTCAACAACATAATGTCTGAAAAAGCAAAAGCATTCAAAATTCTGACAAGCATTTCAAAGGGATTACGCATATAATGTGTTATTTTTTTCTGGAAAAAAACGGTTACCAAAGTTTAAAAAAATGAAGCAGATAAAGACGACAGGTGCATTTTTTTTTTTTTTTTACAATGTCTCAAAAGACACAATTGTTTTATATTCATGGCAATGTGATTATGTGCAGAGAATCTGGACAGATCAAACATTCCTAGATCGCATGCCGCAAGACACCCTGGGGCAATTGTTGTGCCACACAACAGGTTAAAATGAATGAAAGCTATCAGTCGCGGTGTGTGTGAGTGAAGATTGTGTTTGACAGTTCATTGACAAAAGAAAAGAAAAGAAAAAAGTGGGAACAAAGAGCAGGATGCCCCTTCCGTAAGAGGAGGATGCCCCACTTCCGTAGGTCCCCCGGGGGAAGTTTTGGGACGTTCCCCTCCCATGCTGTTTCGGTCCTCCCCCCCCCCCCCCTCCCCCCTGACCTCATCAAAGCATCCGTCCCAAAACGACCCCCCCCCCCCCCCCCCGAATTTTTTTTTTTTTTTTGCATTTCCTTGCATGCGCGTGTATGCGTTTGTGTGTGTGTGTGTGTGTGTGTGTGTGTGTGGATCTGTGTGTGTGCGTCCGTGTATGTGTGTGTGTGTGTGATGAGGGTGGGGAGAGGGTGGGAAGAGTTCGATAGCTTGGTGGTTAAGTTGTTAGACTTTCAAACTGAGGGTCCTGGATCTGATCCCGTTTTTGGCGCTCGGTGGGTTAAGGGTAGAGACTAATTGTTTTTATTATTTTTGTTTTTGTTTTTTTCCCATCTCATAGGTCAACAGAGACACGCGCCGACCGGCTGGTGCATTGACCCCCTTCGTATGTATATTCATGCAGAAATCTAATTGCGCACGTTGAAGATCCCAAACCCATGTCAGGTGTTCAGTTTTAGTTTCAAGTATCAAAGCGTGCGGGCTGATTCATATACGCTACACCACATCTGCTTAAAAAGCAAGAAGCAGATGCCTGACCAAAACACCAACCCAATGGACTGATCAGACCGTGAGAGCCTTGAGCCCCTAGATTTTTGAGAAGACATCGACAGAGAACTGAAATAAAATAAAATCAAATACGCACGTTAAAGATCCTGTAATCCATGTCAGCGTTCGGTGGGTTATGGAAACAAGAACATACCCAGCATGCACACCCCCGAAAACGGAGTATGGCTGCCTACATGGCGGGGTAAAAACGGTCATACACGTAAAAGCCCACTCGTGGGTATACGAGTGAACGCAGAAGAAGAAGAAGAAGAAGAAGAAGAAATAAAATAGTTTACGCGAATGTTTTCCGCTTGCGTGATGTGACGAAAATGGTCAGTGATGAGCGATGGTCAGATGGAAGGGCATGTGTTATTATTGCTCTTTTTCTGTCGCCCCGGTCATTGTGTTTGCCTTCGCCCCTCCCCCGCAGTTCTGTGACAGTGGGGTGAACACTTGTTCACACGTAGATACGAGTGAGCAGGAGAATTATTGTCCACAAACGCAGAAGAAATGTACTCTCGCCAACACGCGCGCGCGCACACACACACACACACACACACACACACTGTTCTTTTCACCAACTGACGTTTTATACCAGAAGTGAATGGCTGTCAACGTGTTATATCAAACTCAAAGCGAAGAATTGTATGAACTTTGTGACACTGAAGACAAAGACGTGATGTTCTGTCAGACTTTCGCTTCTCCTGCTTCGGAAACGGCTCTTTTGTCTGCGGTGGAGTCTGTTTCCTATAAGGTATGAGGTAAGAAATGATAGCGTGAGCTATGAATGTTAAGACAGCGGCGCTTTTCATGGTAAAACAATACATTCGGCATCAGTTTGGTTGTGGGTTGTTAAGAGAACATGATAACAATCGAGAGTTAACATATGTTGATTCAAGATCTTCAAGCAGCACTTCTAAATGGCCACAGCTTTCTATCAAAAAGAGATTTTGAAATTACTGATGCGTCTCCACATCATCGATCAGTACAATCCAAATCCATCATGCTGTAGAATGACAAGCGTATCGATCGAAGTAAACCGCGCATCGTTTCTCAAAGATTTTACGCCATGAACATGATTTCCGTTTTGCTTCCTTCGATCAGTTTGATTTTTTTGTTTCCATTCCTGTTCATCCCGACTTCCTGTTGATGGTCAATGTCAAAGTTATCTTTTATATATTAAAAAAAAAAGTTTTATATGCTTTAATTCTCTTTCTGCAGCGTCCTCGCTCGATCTTTCTCTTCCCATTTCTTTGATTGGGGTAAAATGTATTTTCTTTTTAGGAAAATTGAGATTGAATTCTTTCAACCCATCATGATCGACATCGATAGATTTCTTCCGTTTTTGTGTTGTTGTTGTTGTTGTTGTTAACTGGGGGAGAGGGGATTCAAAATCGTTTATGAACACACCACCGAAAGCGGAGTATGGCTGCCTGCATGGCAGGGTAAAAAGGGCCATAGACGTAAAGGCCCACTCATGTAAGAATGCATACCAGTGAACGTTGGAGTTGCAAATGAAATAAGGGCCATGTCTTTCTTCATTTTTTTCAGTTAGAGATAATTCAAATTTTCTCTCGTCTACACATTGCATTGCTAATAATTTGTCATTATTGTGTAATAGATGTAAAGCAGTTTGGGATATTTTTTTCAGGTCATTAATTTTATGGACCACATTCCTTGGTAAATGCCCCCGTGTTTATCACCATTCCATTCTATCATTTGCTTCAAACTATCCGCTTGCTGAGTGCTCTCTGCACACTATGATGAACCACACAATGTACTCCATCCAGTCCTTCCCACCCGTTCATTTTCTTTGCTAGCAAGAACCATAAGGAGAAATTATGGGTATTTGAAACAAAGCTCTTAAAAACTGCTTCCACAGTCATAACACACACCAGTTGTGTCAGCTCTGAGCCGTGACGATCTCTATGCCCTGACTAAGCCTGTAGGTGTGGGGCTTATGGTCAGCCTAACTGTCACACACGCCGTAACAGAGCCTCTGTTAGACAACAGAGCAGCTGTCGGTTCAGTGACATCTGACCCTCTAAGTTACCAGACTGAAAGTGGAGAGCTGTGGATTAGAGATCTTGGCTGTTATCTGTCAGACTCGGTGTATGTGTCTGTTTGGCAGTTTTTACGGGCCTAAAGTTCCGTTTGAAACCCCTCACTTCACTGTAACCCTTAACATATTTTTGGACATTTTTTCAGATCTTGATCTCCCTTTTATTCCCCTCTCCCGACAGTTATATATAATTTTGCAGGCCTAGATTTCCCCTTTAACATTTTTCTTTACCCTTAGATAAACTTGGATACAGATGAATTCAATGTCATTCCCTTCAACATATTTGTTTTCCTTTTTTGTTTGAAAGAATACAAAATATTCTCGTGTTCGCCTTTTTCTTTTGTCATTATTGTCGAATGGGTGTAAAACAGTTTGTTTTATTTCGAAAATCATTTACTAATTTCCATTTTATCCTCATGTCTTGACTGTTACACTTTGTATATTTTTGAACAGTTTTACAGGCCTATATTTCACACCCTCTTCTATACCAAGATGTCTCAATGAATAGATAAATACGGCAATTGTTATCTTTTTGAAAAAAAAATTGGATCCAAAAGAATCCCATGCTATATCTTTCTTTCTTTTTCTTTTCTTTTTTGGGGAAAATACACATCATACAGCTTTTGCTCAGCTTTTGTCATTACTGTCAGGTCTGTTTATTTTTCATTGAATTTTGTGAGGGAGGTCTGAGTATCGTTAACTTTTAATAAATGTCTTCCTGGGCTCACCTCATTTCATTTCGGGTGTGGCTTCCTGAAAACAAACATGACACATGTGTTTGAATGAAACGGCAGTATTCTGATTGTTCTCTGTATGAATATCTGACTTGTGATGTGGCTGATGTTCTAACTTTTCAAATGACTGGAATCAATCAGAGCCTGGACTATCATTCCTATTATTGCAGTGTGCACATGTGAAACATGACATGTTTGAGGTCAAGTTTGAATACTACTGGCATTAGCATTATTTTCCTTATGGTTAACTTGCACAGTTTCTTACTGCAAGATTTGAAAATGGTTTTTTTTTTTTTTCCAAACACGTAACCCGATGCATACTGATGCACATTGTATTGTTTTGGTGTGTTCGTGTGTGGAAGAGGGGGGATTGGGGGGGGGGGGTTATTTGGTTGGTTAATCATGTGTTCGTGTATGCCTGTTTGTGTAGGTTGGTTGGTCTGTCGTGTGTGTGCACACATGCACGCGCCGGACTTTGCGTGAGCTGTCGTTTTCATCATGCACCCACGTGCATACAATTCCAGCATTTAGTTCCCTGTGTCTGTCTAAATTGCACACCAATTCATGGACATACACTCCTCGATGCACGAAGTAACTCCACCTAAACTGTCATACTGCTATCACAATGTCTTTCCATCTTCTAGGAAATATTTTCGTGCACTTGAATACCGAACATACTTCACCATCAAAGTAATTCACACACACACACGCACACACACACAATACGTAACTAAAAAAATAAATAAAATAAAATAAAATCAAGGTCAAGAGCACATGACGTAATTTTGTTTTCAAACTTTTTCACAACATTCATATGACGTCATATTTAAGCTACAGTCCAGGTGACGCCTAAGTTCAATCAACTCCCGAGACCATCTTAAGATCCCATGAGATCCTGGGGTCCGAGGTCCTAGGGTCGTTTCCAACATCCTAATGTGTTCTGCATCAACAACAAGCGCTTCTGGGCAGGAAAACCGGTTCTGCAACGACAAAAAAATAGTTATGAAATAAGATGAAAAGGCTGCGTGACCTTTCCCACATAATCTACTACACTTATTTAATCTAAAATATTGTCAAAACAGTAAAGTCGCGTTGCTTGACCTTCTTGTACTGATTTTTGTCACTTTGACAAGTTGACACTAATGAACAGGATACTGGAAATATTACCCCACCCCAGATCTATATTCTGACGCTCCTCCATAATCTTTGTGCCCTTAGGTCTATGCCCCGCCCCACCCAAAAAAATTGGTAGATGTTTATTCCCCAGGTCTATTATGTTCCCCCAGGTCCATCTTTCCCCAGATTTATGTTCATGCAGGCTTGTATTTGTTTCGTGATAATGCAATTGTTGGTAGTGGCCAGTGGTGATCATTGGTCAAAAACAGTGAAAAGGTACAAATAATACATAAAGTGTTGGTATACTTATGATGCAAAGCGATGTTACCATACGCAAACTGCGCACGTTTAGTGTTCAACATTGGTCAGTGAGTAGTCCTGGTCAAGATATCTTATTATTGCATAAACATAAAAACACAATGTCCCATTCTGAAAACTTTTTGACAGTGGTCACTTGTGGTCGGCAGTGGTCAGCAATGGTCAGTTGTAGTCCTCAAACGGGCCAAATCCTGTCAAGAAATCATAATACTACATGAGCGTCACAAAATAAAAGCAAAAGGAAAAGTCAGATAATGGTCTGTTGTTGTCACCGGTCGCACGTTAGCAGTCAAAAAACCTGCCAGTGATGCACAAAAAGCATGGGGGGACGTCCCAGAACATTTTGAGACACTGACTAGTCCCTTGTGAGACGATTTAGAACAGTGATGCGTCCACCGGGTTACCTACGGAAAGGGGGGGTGGGGGAAGTACGATTGGGGACGACACACCAGGTTCAGATCTCGGTCCCGGTGCGTGGTGAGATAAAGGGTGGATATTTTTCCGGTCTCCCAGGTCAAGTGATATGCAAACCTGCTGGTGTCTGAACCCCTTTCGTGTGTATACGCACGCAGGAGATCAACAGAATTTAATGCGCACGTTAAAAATCCCGTAATCCAGATCAGCATTCGGTGGGTTATGGAAACAAGAACATACCCGGCATGTACCCTCACCCCCGAAAACGGAGTATGACTGCCTACATAGCGGGGATAAAAAACGGCCATTCACGTAAAAGCCTAAAATAAATAAATAAAAGAAAAAAAAACATTTGGTTTAAATAAACTTTAATTATTCAACAATACACATGATTACAATGCATTGAATGACAAAAGAGCATCAACAAGCTTAAAGCTTATACTGTGCTCACAACGTTGCACATTTCACGCTCGTTCCCACCTCCACTCCTCCACCCAAGCCCCCCACACCCCTCAACCTTAAAAAAAATAAAAAAAAAAAAAAAAAAAAAAATCAAAAAAAAAAAAAAAAAAAAAAAAATATATATATATATATATATATATATATATATATATATAAACCATCGTGAGCTTGGTTCTGTTCCACCACATGGGAAGTGATTAACCGAACCGTTCTGTGGCATTGTGGATTTGACCTTCCAATTGAAAAAAGAAGGGGGAAAAAAAAGGGGGGGGGGGAGTAAGAAAAAGAAAACATGAACAGCGAAACAGCTGCGGCCTATCGTTTTTATTCCGAAAAAAGAAAACGATCTGCATCACTGAGTGGCATACGCACAAGCGCCGACGGAGCCCCCTTCGACGACGACGACGACGACGACGACCGACAGAGAAGGGACGCGGGGTGGCCGGCCATCTCTCCCTCCTGAGGTGGGTGCAACTGACAGACAGCCCCAGCCTTCTCAGGTTACGGGCACCTGCGACAAGTAAATTCGCGGCTTGGGAAGACTTGCCACGTCAGTCTCTGTCAGCCCCCGGTGCCCCACCGCTGAGAACCGTCCACGGACGACACCATGTCCGCACGGCCTGCTCGTGCTCTGCGCGTGCCATGTGGACGGAGGTGCGCGCGCAGCAGGAACTTCCTTCCTTCCTTCCTTCCTCCGACCAACCGACCGACCGCATGGCCTCACGATCACGCGTTTCGGGAAGGGGTGGGTGGGGGTGTGGTAGGTGGTAGGGGGAAAGAGGTTGGTTGGGTGTGTGTGGGGGGGGGGGGGGGGGGGGCGATTTGGAAGTCCCAGTGGGGCACAAAGCACGTCAATCGCTTGGAAAATTGGTACTTGTCTCAACGGCAATTTTGGGAGCTACCCTGCAGTGGGGGATTGGGGGTGGGGTGGGGGGGAGTGGGGGTAAGGAGGGGGTGTTGGGGGCTTTGACAGACAGACAGAGAGACAGAGAGAGCCAAGCCAAACCAAGCTAATCGCAGACATCTTATGCAAATAAATACCTTTTCACTGTGATTTGTCCACACTTTTTGACGGCTTCTGGCTGACTGGCTGACTGCCTGCCTTTGACCCGTGCTTGCTGAATTTTTTTCCCCACAACCGTGCGGTGTGTGATTCGTTGACCTGGTTGTGGGTATAGGCAGCCTGTTTTTGACAAGTCGTCTGTCTCTTGGGGGGTATACCGGTGATTTTAGGTCTGTCAAGTGTCAACTTTAATTTGTACAAAGTGGCTTACAGGTTTGGGGAGAAAACGTGGGGAAAGGGGAGGTTGGGGTTGGGGGGTGGGGGCGGGGAGAATGCAGGGGTGAAGGTGGGTGTGTGTGTGTGGGGGGGGGGGGGGGGGGTTAGAAGGAGGGCGGTAGGTCGGTCTTAAGGACATGTGGCATGCTAGCTTGTTGCGTCGATTATCATGTGGATGCGAACTGATCGGAAATAATATGTAAACTCTGACAGACGCAGACACAGAGAGAGCGAGCGAGCGAGCGAGCGAGAGAGAGAGTGAGTGAGTGAGTGAGAGAGAGAGAGAGAGAGAGAGAGAGAGAGAGAGAGAGAGAGATGTTGAAGTGCTTAAAGCCGCAAGAGTGGAGTGTTGCCTAGAAGTAACGCGTCCGCTTAGGAAGCGAGAGAATCTGGGCGCATTGGTTCGGATCACACCGGCAGTCGCCAGTATTTTCTCCCCACTCCACAAGACCTTGAGTGGTGGTCTGGACGCTAGTCATTCGGATTAGACGATAAACAGAGGACCCATGTGCAGCATGCATTTAGCGCACGCAAAAAAAAAAACAACCCACGGCAACAAAAGGGTTATCCTTGGCAAAGTTCTATTTAAAAAAATTTACTTTGATAGAACAAATAAAATTGCAGGCTGAAAAAAAATACAAGAAAGGGTGGCGCTGTCAGTGTTTCACACACAGAAATCTGTTGTGACAAAAAGAGAAATACAAATACAAAACTCTGCTGGAGGTTCTTTTTGTTTGTTTTCATCGTCTTTAGGAAATAAAGATTCTCTCTCTCTCTCTCTCTCTCTCTCTCTCTCTCTCTCTCTCTCTCTCTCTCTCTCTCTCTCTCTCTCTCTCTCTCTCTCTCTCTCTCTCGCTCTGTGCATGTGTGCCTGTGTGCTTGTGTTTGTATGTCTCTCTCCTGTTCTGTCTGTCTAGCTCAGTCTGTTTACCAACCGTCCACACCCCCACCCCATCCCCCGACATATGAATCGGTCAATGAAGCAATTGTCCATCTAACCGGGAAAAAAAAAAGAAGTTCGTCTTTATATTTTTTTTTATTTTTTTTTTTTTTATTTTTTTTCTTTTTTTTTAATGATGAGACGTATTCCAGTGTCAATTTTCATTTTTTTCATTTTTGAGTAATTCACAAAACGTGGTTTGCAAGCCAAATTGTTCCAAAGGGCCCAGCTGTGTCGGTCTACCCACAAGCATGCTTTTCTGTCAGTGTCTAGCCCGACTGTGGTGTGGTCACATTTTTTTTAACCCATTTCCCACCCTCAAGCTAACAAGGCATACAATGACCATTATTTTCAGCTATTTCCAACCAGAGCTTTTGAAGAAACGCTAAGGTGACTGAGATACTACCATGAAAAATTTGACGATTGTACTGGACAAAATCGATAAATAACTAAACAGATGAATAAATAAATGAATAAATGCCTCCTGTCTCCAAATTGTGTCGATCGAAACAAAAACCACCTGCGACTGAAAGATGCTGTCTGAAGAGTGAGTTCAGTGTGGACATCTGCTGCTAAAACAAATAAATAAACAAACAAGAAGCTGTCTCCAATTCGTGTCGAAATACAGAGAGAGAGAGGGGGGGAGAGAGAGAGAGGGGA
>NC_134876.1:77961834-77964334 GCF_041734735.1 Babylonia areolata | reverse complement strand
AACGGTAGTAATTTAGGGCAGGTTGGGTGTCTAAAAAACCGCCTATGAATAGCAAATGAAAACAGAAAAAAAAACATTGCGAGGGGGGAGGAAAAGAGAGAAATCTAGCCAGCGTGGGCCAGACTGGAGTGTGTGTGTGTGTGTGTGCGTGTGCGTGTGTGAGTGTGTGGAACAGTGGAGTAGTGTGGTGTATGTGTGAGTGTGACTGTGTGTGTGTGTCTCCCTCAGCCTGTGAGAGCTGCCTTGCCTCGCTTTCTCTCTCTCTCTCTGTGTCTCCTCCCGTCCCACGCTTCGCGCATGCGTCAGACAGAGCTACTGTGGGACCGGAGCGGCAAGTTCAAACCCAGACAGGAGCTGGGCCGGGCCAACGCCCCCTTTTCCACGTGCTCGCTCCGGTGCCTTGCTGCCTGTGGCGTCTCTCCGCCTCTCCGCTGGCCTGCACCCTCGTCTGAAGCACCATCAGCAGACAGGACTCAGGTCATAGTCTGCGACACAACAGAGGCCTTTCTCCTCCCTTTGGACTCAAAGAAAGCGGCCTTTCAAGGTGGTGGTTCGAGAGGGGGGAAATAAAGAGGAAAAGGGGTGGTGGGGAGGAAGTGAGAGGTGATGGTGGTGGTTGTGGTGTGGGCTCAATTTTGTCCCCGCCAAGGAGCTGGAAAGCAGCAAGCAGCAGCAGCAGCAGCAGCAGGCCTGAAGGCCCTGCTTCCAGCTGGTGCTGGCCCATTGACTTGGCTACTAATACACGCTCGTTTTTCATGTCTATCGAATTCTATAGCTAATTGCCGCCACTTTCCATTCAGTGAGGGGAGCAGAGCATGGGGAGGCAGACGGGTGCAGGCCGGCTTCACCTGTCTGGGGGAGATTGTGCCTTATTGTGCCACAGTCACGTGCCAACCTTCCAAATTACCACAGCAGGCTAATTTGGCCCACGTTTTTCCGGCAGCCGGCCATAGCAGCTTATTTACAATTCATGGCGGGATGTGTGTGATCCCAATCAGGCCCCGTTAGCTGAAGGGTGTGTGTGTGTGAGGGGGGGAGGGGAGTTGGGGGAGGGGGATGGGGAGTGGGGGAAGACTTGTAACGGGACCACGTGCCTCGCCTTGCCTGCCACGCCAAACCCCCACCACCACCCACTCTCCCCTCCCTCAACCACTGCTTCTTTTGCAGTCCACCCTCCACCCACCCCCTCACAACCTCAACCTCCTACTACACATAGAGACTCCCCCCCCCCCCATACCCACCCCCACCCCACCACCTTCTCAAAGAACGCCTGGTCTCCTTTATTCCCCCCCACTCCCTCCCCCCCTTCTTGCAGGCACCACCCCCTTCCCTTTCCAGGAGGTGATTTTGGAGTGTTCCCCGCTGTTCTGAGCTGTTTGTTTTCTAGAATTGGAGGTCCTCGCATCTGCCCTGGCGGTTTCTCAAATGGCACCTCTTGCATCTCCTTTTTCCACCTACCCTGTCCCCATCCCTCCCCCACCCCTCAGCCACCACCACCACCACCACCACCACCCCTCCTGCTTGTGTTCTGGGCCACAACAAAGAAGCGTTTGAGAAAAAGAAACAAAGAGAAAAAAAAAAAAAAACGGAACTGAGAAAAATCTGCGGACTTTGTGAGCCGTCAGAACCCACCCTAGTGGCTTGTGGGGGGAAGGGGGGGGGGAGTGGGGGGTAGGGGGGGTTGGCGTGGGGCGGGGGGGGGGGGGACTGTGATCCTCTTTTGAGGAAAATGTGGTGGGTGGGTTAGGGGGAGGGGGGAGAAGAGTGAGGTGGTGGTGGTGGTGGTGGTGGTGGTGATGCAGAGAGGTTGCACACAAAGTAGCAATATCAGCCACCACCACCACCACCACCACCACCAGCCCACCCCTAAGAGGACGCTGTGTCTGGTGCCCCAGGAGTGTGACTTTCATTACCACCATATGCCCAACCTTGACAACCCTTTTCCCCCCATGGTCCCTGGCTCCACGTAATTAAAATTAAGTGTGCTTCGGTGGAGATTTAAACAGACACCGCTCGCTTGTCCAAGAGAGGGGAAGAGAGAGAGAGGACGGGGGGGGAACAGGGAACAGACCCTGGCTTTCTCCTCCTCCTCCTTCTCCTTCTCCTTCTTCTTCTCCATCTTCATCTTCCCCTCCTCCTGCTCCACCAGACTTGCACCCCCCCCCCCCTCGCCCTTCATGGTTTT
Organism: Babylonia areolata; assembly: GCF_041734735.1. Taxonomy (NCBI): domain Eukaryota; kingdom Metazoa; phylum Mollusca; class Gastropoda; order Neogastropoda; family Buccinidae; genus Babylonia; species Babylonia areolata. The sequence goes on along the minus strand of NC_134876.1, from coordinate 77,962,149 downwards.
CTCTCTCTCTTTCTTTCTTTCTCTTCTCTGACCCCACTTTCCCCACCCCCCCACCCCCACCCCCTTACCCACTAACCCCCGACCCCCGAACCCCCACCCCCACCCCCACCCCCCCAACCTCACACCTTCAGGTTTTATTCAGGCAAAGGGAAATGAAACTAGTACCCAAACAAACAACAACAAAAAAGGTTTGAGGAGAAAACGGAACCACAATTGTGGTGACGTTGATGATGGTGATAATCATCACAAAGGCACAAAATGCGATAAAAAAAAAATTTTTAAAGCGCAGCACACACACACACACACACACACACA
>NC_134876.1:77951834-77956834 GCF_041734735.1 Babylonia areolata | reverse complement strand
TGCCCTGCTGTGTCGGTCCATTCAGGTTGGGGCCTTGTGTCAAGGTTGTAGTCCTGCTGTATGTTTTCCATGACACCACTCCAGTAAGGGACTTTGGCATTTATTTGAATAAAACATTTCGTTTCGCCCCCTCCTCCTCCTCTTCTCTCTCTCTCTCTCTGTCTGTCTCTGTCTCTGTCTCTGTTTCTGTCTCTGTCTCTGTCTCTCTCTCTGTCTCTCTCTTTCTCTCTCTGTCCAACGAACATGTGTCACACCCCTTCAGTAAGGGGCTATGGCCTTTATTTGAATAAAACATTTCGTTTCGTTTCGTTTCGTTTCTCTCTCTCTCTCTCTCTCTCTCTCTCTCTCTCTCTCTCTCACACACACACACACACACACACACACACACACACACACACACACACACACTGTCTATCTCTATCTTCCTCTCTCTGTGTCTCTCTCATTCTCTCTGTTTTCTGTTGTTGGTTGTTGTTTTTTTTTGTTTATTTTTTCTCAAGGACTAGCACATCACTCACCAACCTCCTCTCTTCTGTCACATTTCTCTGTTCACCCCACCACCACCACCACCACCCCCAAAACTCATCAGCACACTGAAAGACCTGAGGCATCAGACGGACTTGTCATTCAGAGGATCTGCATCCCCTTTTCGTTGTTCACTAGCATCGTAAGAATCATAACATGCCCACAGCCTGCTGCTCTGGTGCCAGGAGTCTGCCTGTTCTTGGGTGCTGCTTTGGGAGGTGTGGGGGGGGGGAGAGGGGGGACTGTGTTCGTGTTTTGTGGGTTATGGAAGCAATAACATACCCAGCGTTGCATGCATGTTCCTGGGTGCTGATTTGGGGGGGACTGTGTTAATGTTCTGTGGGTTATGGAAGCAATAACATACCCAGCGTTACATGCGTGTCGCTGGGTGTTGATTTTGGGGGACTGTGTTAGTGTATTTTGTATTTGTATTTGTATTTCTTTTTATCACAACAGATTTCTCTGTGTGAAATTCGGGCTGCTCTCCCTAGGGAGAGCGCGTCGCTACACTACAGCGCCACCCATTTTTTTGGTATTTTTTCCTGCATGCAGTTTTATTTGTTTTTCCTATCGATGTGGATTTTTCTACAGAATTTTGCCAGGAACAACCCTTTTGTTGCCGTGGGTTCTTTTACGTGCGCTAAGTGCATACTGCACACGGGACCTCGGTTTATCGTCTCATCCGAATGACTAGCGTCCAGACCACCACTCAAGGTCTAGTGGAGGGGGAGAAAATATCGGCGGCTGAACCGTGATTCGAACCAGTGCGCTCAGATTCTCTCGCTTCCTAGGCGGACGCGTTACCTCTAGGCCATCACTCCACTTCTGTGGGTTATGGAAGCAATAACATACCCAACCGGAGTGCATGCCTGTTGCTGGGTGCTGATTTGGGGGGGACTGTGTTAGTGTTCTGTGGGTTATGGAAGCAATAACATACCCAGCGTTGCATGCCTGTTCCTGGGTGCTGATTTGGGGGAGGGGGTGGGGGGGGGGGGACTGTGTGGATAGTAGAATTGGGTTCGACCTCCTGACTGATGTTCTTTGAGGTCAAGTTGTTATGGGCTTGGGTCTCGCTTGTGCTGCTCGAAGGGTCTTCTTCTTCTTCTTCTTCTTCTTCTTCTTCTTCTTGAGCTACGACTCCCACGCTTTTACGTGTATGGCCGTTTTTACACCCCCACCCACACACACACCCTCCCCGCCCCACTACTTAGACATCCATACTCCGTCTACGGGGGTATACAAAGCTGGGTACGTTTATGTTATCGTTTTCCATAACCCACCTAAAGTTGACATGGATTACAGCTTCTTTAACGTGCGTATTTTGGGATGTTCTGCATGCCTATACATACGAATGGGGGTCGAGTTCAGGTACTACTACTAGCAGGCCTGCGCATAATATCATGTTGACCTGGAAGATGAGAGAAAATCTCCAGCCTTAAGCCAACAGATGCGCCGGAACCGGGGATCGAACATAGAGTAACTCGAGCAAGACTCCAACGCTGTAACCGTTTGGCCACCAGAACCGTCGTTCGAGGGCTGATTTACTTATACTGATATAGATACTTACATAGCGTCTATCTTCCGTCGGAGACCAAGCTCTAAGCGCTTTACAAACACGGAGTCATTTGCACAACAGGCTGCCTACCTGAGTAGAGCCGACTGACGGCTGCCACTGGGGCGCTCGTCATTCATTTCCTGTGTCATTCAGTCAGAGTTCAGGCACCGCGCACACACACGATGACAGACGTGTACCAGTTCACGTGTATGACCGTTGTGTGTTTATTTGATCCCGCCATGAAGGCGAAGCTCAAACTGACATCTGGGTGTCTGTCCGGGTGTCTACCCGGGTGTCTACCCGGGTGGGTGTCTGTCCGGGCGTGTCTGTCCGGGTGGGTGTCTGTCCGGGTGTCTGTCCGGGTGGGTGTCTGTCCGGGTGGGTGTCTGTCCGGGTGTCTGTCCGGGTGGGTGTCTGTCCGGGTGGGTGTCTGTCCGGGTGTCTGTCCGGGTGGGTGTCTGTCCGGGAGTGTGTCTGTCCGGGTGGGTGTCTGTCCGGGTGTCTCTCCGGGTGGGTGTCTGTCCGGGTGGGTGTCTGTCCGGGTGTCTGTCCGGGTGGGTGTCTGTCCGGGTGTCTGTCCGGGTGGGTGTCTGTCCCAGCGGGTGTCTGTCCGGGTGGGTGTCTGTCCGGGTTTCTGTCCGGATGGGTGTCCATCCGGGTGTCTGTCCGGGTGAGTGTCTGTCCGGGTGGGTGTCAGTCCGGGTGGGCGTCTGTCCAGGTGTCTGTCCGGGAGGGTGTCTATCCGGGTGTCTGTCCGCGTGGGTGTCTGTCTGGGTGGGTGTCTATCCGGGTGTCTGTCCGGGTGGGTGTTTGTCCGGGTGGGTTTCTGTCCGGGTCGGTGACTGTCCGAGTGTCTGTCCGCGTGGGTGTCTGTCCGGGTGTCTGTCCGGGCTGGTGTCTGTCCGGGTGTCTGTCCGGGCGGGAGTCTGTCCGGGTGGGTGGCTGTCCGGGTGTCTGTCCGGGCTGGTGTCTGTCCGGGTGGGTGTCTGTCCGGGTGGGTGTCTGTCCGGGTGGGTGTCAGTCCCGGCGGGTGTCTGTCCGGGTGGGTTTCTGTCCGGGTGGGTGTCTGTCCGGGCAGGAAGTCTATGGAGGAGCCCTGGCTGTCAAAAGGGGAGTGAAGTTGCAAGGAGGGTGAAGTGTGTGTGTGTGTGTGTGTGTGTGTGTGTGTGTTTGTGTGTGTGTGTGTGTGTGTGTGTGTGTGTGTGTGTGTGTGTGTGTGTGTGTGTGTGTTACAGTGTGTGTGTATGTATGTATTTGTGTTTGTGTGTGTGTGTGTGTTACAGTGCGTGTGTGCGTATCCGTGCGCTGGCGCGCGCGCGCGTGTGTATGTATGTGTGTGTGTGTGTGTGTGTGTTACAGTATGTGTGTTACAGTGTGTGTCTCTTCGTGGTTGACTCTTCTTCTTGATAGCGTTGCTTCCCTTTTTGTATCATGTAACTTGTGGAGCGCCATGGGTGATTGTTTGCTGTTTGAATTTTCTTGAGAAGAGTTGCTTCTTTCTTGCTATGTTTAATTTGTGAAGCGCCGTCGCCTCTCTGTGAGGAAACAGCGCTGTAGAAGAGCATTTCATTATTATTATCATTACTATTATTATTATCATTATTATTATCATTGTTATCTTTATCATTATCAAGTACTGGCTGTGTGCATTCGATGTCGTCTTCTTCTACACCAACAGGACTGTAAGCACTGAAGACTAAATCTACAGGGGTTTTTTTTTGTTTTGGGGTTTTTTTTCATAATAAGTATCTATTTCTTATTTTCCTCTTCCTTCGGTATCTAATTCTTTCTCATTTTCCTTCTTTCATCTTTTTATTCTTATGTCTCTCCTTTTCAGCATTGCTTTTTTTTTTCTTTTTTTTTTTTTTTTTTTTCGTTTCGTGTCATTTCTTCTCATTTCGAAAACATACTGTAACTGATGTTCATAGAGTACTTTTTGAAACGAACATTCTACTGAAGCATCCGAAACGAACAACAGCATGCAGAATGGCAACAAGCTACGATTCTTGCACCCTAACTAAGGAACTATTCACTACTGAGTCATAACTGCTCGCACTTAATTTAAAATAAATACTTGCTAAAGACTGCAAACGCCAGAGTCGTCTAAACAAAAACAAAAAGAGGCCTGCATTGATTGAAGTCCACGTTGACGAACAGACAGAGGAGTGAAGGAAAACTCTGCACACAGTAAACCTTTGTGACAAACAAGCCAAAACATGTCGACTACGGTCGCTACATGTGTTTATTTTCTTTCTGTCTTGTGACCAGCATACAGGAGAGACAAAATGAAGTGACTGAGCAGACTGTGTATTTTGGAGGAGAACGATTTGTTTTCTATTGTAGTAACACCGGCATACATCATGGAGGGAGCGTATTCTTCACGTGTTTAGGAAAGACCTAAATCCAAATTTAAAGCAAACTTGGATACATCTCTTTCCACCTTGCTTAATTAATTAAGACCTGCGCTCTGAGTAGCGTGAATACAAGAAAACAAATAAAACAAAAACAACAACCAACAACCAACAAAAACCGAACGTTTGCCAGTCGGGAAGACACACACACACACACTCCAGAATATTGCTCCCTAGAGAATAGAGACCCGCCCGCATGACTGAAGGGTTCAAGTACCTGGTGCCAAGGTTTTCAGCCAACGTGTCCTCTTGGTGCCATTGTTAGTATTGTAGAAAGGCGGGACAGCGAAACTGCACGGTTAGTTAAAAGGTGTGTAGCATCGTGAAACAGGGTGGGAGGGGTGGGGGGAGGGGGGGCGGACGGTTGTGGAGAGAAGGGAGAGAGTTAGGAAGGGATGAGGGGGCTGTGGGGGGGGGGGGGGGGGCGGGGGGGGGGGGGGTAGGTGGGTAGTGTTGAAAGAGACCGAGGAAGCCAACGTTGTTGTTGCTGTTGTTGTTATTGTTGCTGT